>NC_046666.1:66272579-66315310 GCF_010883055.1 Belonocnema kinseyi | reverse complement strand
TGATCCTTTTTCATTAGTCTTAACATGGAGAATGATACTTCGGCAGACACCCACCCGCCCCTAAACGTATCACGTATTTTGTGAAAATTTTCACAAATCGCAAATTTTTCAATTTATCGAATTCTTTTATCATCCCTTTTTTTTAGAAAGATTTGAATATGGAATTGTTTTCCTAAAACAACAATTTAAGATATGCAAAAATTATTGAACTTTACTCATTTTACAAAGGGGTCAATACTTTTTTCTTAAAAAATTAAATCCGCTTAAAAATTAGCTAAAGCATATAAAAAATAAAGAACTTTTAAGTTGAAAAACTCTTTAATAACGTCAGTGACAAATAAATATTTTCTGATTTTTAAAAACCTTTGTAAAACGCACAGTTTTCGATTTATTTAATTCTTTTATAATACTTTTTAACTCAGTTTTTAATTTAAAATAACAATTCCTAAAAAATAGTTTATAATATGTAAATAAAATTGATCGCTAGTTTAAGTATTACCTATTTAAAAAAATGCACGATACTTTATTTTTCTTTTAAATATAAAATACGTCGAAATCAGAAGAAACCAGAATTCTGTAAAGAAACCTTTAGTGCAAGAACTTGCAGGTTAAAAACGATCTCACGGTGGTCGTCTGAAAAATATTTGTTTGCTTCCTTCTTGCATTCTAAATTATTTTATTTCAAAAATTTGTAAGTGTCAATTTTCTAATTGTTCCTTTAAAAAATGAAATGCATTCTTAATAAACTTTTTAACAATGTTATTGAATTCTTTTTTCTTAAATCTTTTGCTTTAAAAACCCATACAATTTTTTTTAGAAGTCAAGAAAATGTAATAACTGTATTTTAAAGAATTTTTTAAAGCTTATAACTTCGTTTTATGCTGTCATATATAAATTTTTTTATTTACATAATAAAAAGAACTATGCAAGTATATGGGTGATTGCCAAAATGTTAACCATTTGTAGTCCAAGACATTTTCCATGATTAATGAATTCTTCGACTGAAAAACTTAATTTTATTATATATACACCATTAAGCCATTTCCCTTTCGGGGTACGCGTGACTCACTAAGTGGGGAAAAGGAGTAATGTGTGGAAGGGATAGAGAATTTTCACATTGATCCAGAATTCTCGTGTTATTTATGTAAATAATACGTTCGTTCCGCAACACTGCTCCGATCCAGGTTGCTGACCAATCTCTCCAGCAATCACCCCAAGTGAAGATCCTCACAAATTCGTTATGTAAGGTTCCCCACTTGGGACCATTAGTGGCCAAGGTCTTTTGTTTCAGGCGTCATTTACTCTAATGTCATTCTTTTTATCAACTATTTTCCGCCATAATTTCCTGTCCTGGCATACTTCTCTAGCTTCTTTTATGTCCATACATTTTTTCATGCAGGCTCTCGTGTTTCGGTGACTTCTTATGTCTCTTCTAACTAGGGTCTCATTCGCACATTTTAACCATTCTTTCCGCGGTCTACCTCTGGGCACGCTGCCATTTACTTTACCTTGATACACTTGTTTCGTTAGTCGTTCATTTGGCATTCTCTCAACATGCCCGAACCATCTTAACCGATTTCTTTCCCATGTGTCTACTAGCGTCTCTTCTGCACCACATTCTTTTAGAATTATCTCGTTACTTACTTTGTCCATCAGAGTTTTCCCGCATATTATGCGCATGAATCTCATGTCAATTGCGTTAATTTTACTCTTATCTTTTTCTTGGTAAGTCCATGTCTCGCTACCGTATAGAACAGTCGGTACAAATATAGCATTATGAATTGCCATTTTAGCCTTATTGAATATATTTTTACTTCTGATAAAGGGACCTGCTCTACCAATAACCTTCTTACCTTCGTTCATGCGTCTATCTAATTCCTCATCTATCTTCCCGTTCCTAGTAAATAAGCTACCAAGGTATACGAACTTATCAACTTGTTCATATCTCTCATCATTTAATAAGATATTACATAGTCTTTTCTCACTCTTTCTTTCGAAAACAATAGTTTTTGTTTTATTTGCGTTAATTTTGAGGCCCATGCTCTTCATGCTTGCATCTCGTTTCTTCAACATTCTTTGTAAGTCTTCGACTGACTCTGCCATAACAACCTTATCATCCGCGAACGCTAACCCACGTACCCTTACTATTTCGAGATCCACACCCTCTTCGTCAAAAAGAGCCATTCTTAAACACTTGTCCATAAATAATATAAATAACCATGAAGACATAACGCATCCTTGTCTAAGTCCTTGAGTAATATAAAAACAGTCACTCAATTTCCCATTCACCCTTACACTCGCTTTGCTAACCGTATATATCGTTTTTATAACTTGTAGGAACCATCCATTGACTCCATACTCTTTCAGGACTTCCCAAAGTTTACTTCTATCTATCTTGTCAAAAGCTTTTTCTAGGTCAACAAATGCACAGAAAACTTTTTTTCCTACTCTCAAACTTTTTTCTGTTATTTACCTTAAGCTAAATATTTGATCCTTACATGAGCTTCCTGGCATAAACCTACTTTGGACTTCCCAAATCTTTTCTTCTTTTGTTTTCATTAACCTACGAATAAGTATTTTTGAGTATATTTTACTGACGGTACTGAATAAGCTAATCCCTATGCAATTATTGCAATCGCTTTTATCTCCCTTTCTTTTGTATGTTACTACGATAATCGCTTTTTTCCAATCGTCTGGGACGTCTCCCATCTCCAAACATAAATTTATCAATTCGCACAGTCCATGTGGTATACACTCGCCACCGTGTTTAAGCATTTCAGCCTTAATACCGTCTACCCCGGCAGCCTTACCATTTTTCACATTCTTAACTATATCCCTAACCTCAGTGACGCAGACTTTCTCGATGGAGTTTTCTATCGCATTATGTTTAACATCGCAGTTGTGGTGTCCTGTAGCTTCATCTCCGAATTGTTTCCTAAAATAGTCTCTGAAAGCGTCTAGTATTCCGTCTGCATCATATACTATTTCCCCCCTACTATTTCTCATGTTAACAAATTCTGAACTTTTGTTTCCTTTCATTTTTTTATAAAGCAGTTTCTTGCTTCCTTCAAAGTCATTTTGTATTTTCATCTCTTCTTCTGCTCTAATTGTATTTTTACGTTCCTTAATTAATCGTTTGAGTATCCTGTTTTCGTGTCTATAATCATTTCTACATCTATTTCTTACCTCATTGCTAAGACCTGTGACGTTCAAAGTTCTCCTGTAAGCTTCTCTCTTTGCTTTTTGGGCAGCCTGAATTTCATCATTCCACCACGCATCACCAGACATTCTTCCTACAACTGCGGTACCACACACTTCGATCGTACATCTAACAAGGATATCCCGTAACTTTGTCCAGGCGCCCTCTATATCTTTGTTTTCTATACAGTCCTCCCATGTTGCCCTATCTTTGCTTTCGATTATCTTATTTTGGAAATCTATTCGCACATCCGGTTTCTTGGTTCTCTTTTATCTCCATCCCCGACCTAAGTTAATTTTTGAGATCAGAAGGTATTCAGTATTGCATACAGGACCCCTCATGACCTTTGTATCTTTGACTAACTCTCTTAGTCCTTCATCCGCTACAACAAAGTCAATTATACTGCGGCTATTTCCTTTAGACCAGGTGTACATATGGATCATTTTATGCCTAAACCAAGTATTTGTAATAAACAGACCCCTTTCTAAGCATAGACCAACTAATTTATCTCCGTTATAGTTTGTTCTTGGATCCCCAAAATTACCTAGTACTCTTTCTGTATCCTGATTTTGGATGCCCACCCATCCGTTCATGTTTCCTAGTATAATTATTCTTTCCCTAAGTTTTCATAAATATACATACTAAGAATATCCGCATTAAATTTTCTATATTTAATTACATGTTGAAATGAAATTTTCTATGATCATTGAGTTCATTGACTGAAAAACCTAATTTTTTAAATTTTATTTTAAAAAACCTAAATTTCTACTTAATTATTTAAAACAGCAACATTATATGCGCGCTACACTTCGCGGGAAGCATTGCATTGCCAATAATTAACGTAAAAATATAAAACAAGATATTAACTGTTTCAGATAGCAAGTAAGAATATAAAATTGAAAATTATTTTAAAAATTCCTGCCTAACAAAGGAATTTGTTTTTCTTCAAGGAAAAATGAATTATTTGAATTCGGCTAGATTACCATTTTTTTCTAAAGTTAAAAAAACTGTTGCCTGAAACTCATTTAGTTTAAATTAGAATAACACATGATCATTTTATATTTTCAAAACTACTTTTTTTTACTTATAACTTTCATGAATTTTGCCATTTCTGTGATTTTAAAACTGCTATTATCGAACATGAAAATTTTGTGAAAACAAAATACAACTATGTCTTACAACTCTAATTTAAATTAAATAAGGTTCACATGACAAAATTTTTAACTTAAGCAGTAAGAAGTAAATTAATTTAGACTATAATATATTAATTTTCATATTGTGTGTGTGATGTCTATTGTATCAAGTCTACAGTTCTTATGTTGAAAAAATTGATGTGATTCTATCACATTCGTTTAATTATTTGAAGGAAAATATTCAAGCGTTGTTCTAAGAGAAATTATTTTTTCGCTGAATACATTCATTTTCTCGTCTCAAGAACATGAACATTGTTTCAATTAAAATAGTAGTGAAAATAATTATATGAATTTACTTGGATAAAGAAACATTTTGTTAGAGTTTTAGTTACTTATCGTAATAATATTATATTCTTAATTCAATATTTTATTAAACTTGACGCAAATAAGTATAATGGAACATGGAGTATATTTGAGTATGTAAGCGTATTTAAGTACGAATGGAGAAGGGATGAGTCCCCGTCTGAGGGATATCAGTTGGCCTACGACAGGCAACCTGTAACATGCTTATGTAAATCTTTATTAATAAATAAACACTCTTGTAGTTGAAGTGATTGTGTTTCCTTATTAGACGTATGACACCACAACTTGGCGACTAGGATTGGGGTTAGTTTATTGTAGAACGGTATTACGATGATTGAAGTGCAATGAGTAAAAGTGTCAATACGGAACTAAGCAGTGGTGTGTCGTGGATCTATACGCTTCGCAAGGAACAGTTATTAACAAAGATTAAAGAGTATACGAGTGATGAATTAGATTCACTGTTAACAGTGGACGAACTTTGAAAGATATTAGTATCATACGTGAGTGATAAAACGGAAAAGTGGAATATAAAACAGAATCTGAGATCACAGACAGTAAAGACGAATCGAGTGGCTCAAGTGGAAATAAAATGGTGCATATAACAAAAAACAGTGAATCTTTGAATTACAAAATGTCGGAACAGGTGGATAGATTTGAATTTAATATGTAGATAAAGATGATTAGGACACGTATATCGAAAGAATGGAACTATATTTTGTTGCACATAGACGTACCGGATAATAAACAAGTACCAGTGCTCTTAACTAAAGTAGGTGCGGACACTTATAGACTGATTCGCGATTTGTGTGCTCCAGCTAAACCTAAAGATAAAACATTTTTGCAAATAGTCGAGACAATGTAAAATTACCACAACCCTGAGCGTTTTGAAAGCATAGAGAGATGTAAATTTCAACAAGCAAAGCAGGCACCTATCGAATCAGTCACGGAATTTATTGCAAGACTAAAAGAATTATCATTGTATTGCAATTTTGCAGATTTAAGTACGGCGCTTAGAGATCAGATCGTGTGTGGGATTCGCGATCATGGAACAAGAGTAGCTCTATTCAGTGAAGAAAATCTAACCTTGGACAAAGCGGTCAAACTAGCAACCACAAGGGAAATGGCTGTGAGTAATGCGAAACAGACAGATACCCCAAATGTATATTCGGATTCCACAACAGAGGTGAAAATGTTTGGAACAGTTGATCGAGATAAGAAACGGCAACAGGGTATTAAGTTTAAGCAGAGGACAAATAATCAGCAACAAGAAATGAGCCCAGGGTCAGCTTATGACTCTACAATTCAATCGACAAGACAGCGAAGGTATTCGAGGCCTAGAAATTTTATATGTTACTGCTACAGCATGGAACATAACCACTTTGCGAAGGATTGCAAACATAATTCGAAAACATGTAATTTCTGTAAGAAAAAAGGACATATAGAAAGAGCATGTTTATCTAAACAGAGACAAGCACCACACGGGCAACGTTCATCGCAACGCGGTTAGAGACGCAACGTGCACAACATGCAAGAGATAGACGATAGAAGATCCAGCAGCGCTGAAGGTACAGGCGATGATTTTTTTTCCATAAAAGTTAAGCCGCTACTATGGAAGTCGATTCTGGTAGTTTTGTGATCGTAATGTCTGCAAGTGATAAAAATAAATTTTTTCCTAATAGTAAATTACAAGAATCCGATTTAAAATTAAAAAGTTACAGCAAAATCGCATTGCATCCAATAGGAATGTTAAAAAATTTAAAAGTTCAATTTAATGGAAAGTAGGAATTTCTTAGTTGTTACATAATGAAAAATGATGGCCCAATATTAATCGGAAGGCAGTGGTAGAAACTATTCGGTTGTTGGTCATTGGAAATGAAAATGTTAGACGTTAAAAAAGTTTCGCACAGTAATGAAAGTTTAGGTATAGAAAAAAATTAGAGAAGCAATTCCCTGCGGTATTTTCTGAAGGAAAAGGTAAATACAAAGTTCGTAAAATAAAATTAGTTTTTGAAGACGATGTAATCCCAAAACAGCTTAAACCAGCACATGTTGCTTTTCCATTGAAACCTAAAATTTCTGCAGAAATAAAACGATTGGTAGATGTGGGTAATTTAATAAAAGTATCATTAAGCAAATGGGCAACACCTATTATACCAGTTTTAAAATCGAATGGACAAGTTAGAATTTGTGGAAATTTGCTAACAGTATATCCACAATTAGTAATAAAACGACATCCGATTCCACTGAAAGAAAAATTATTTAAAACTTTACAAGTTGGTACAAAATGGTCACAGATTGATTTGGCTCATGCATTTATGCAATTTGAAATAGATGAGGAAACTAGTGAGGCATTGACGATAATTACAGAAGAGGGTTTATTTAGATATAAAAAACTACCAGAATGTATAGCTTCAAGTCCAGCTGAATGTCAAGAGATTTTAGATGAAATTATAAAAGATATACCGAACACAGAGGTATATATTGATAACATATATTGTACAGGTAGAAAGGATCAAGAGCACTTGAATAATTTAACTGAAATTTTCCGTAGACTTGAACTGGTGGATATGAAAGTCAATCCAAGTAAATGTGCTTTTTTTGAGAAAGAAATTGAAATTTTCGGTTACAGTCTAAATGAACATGGGTTCAGAATCCTTCAGAATCTAAGATTAAAGCCGTACGTGATTTACAAAAGCCAACAACAGAGCTAGGTATGTAAAACCTTTGTACGATCTTCTGAGTAAAGAAAAATAGAAATGGGCGGATGAGTGCGCGATAGCGTTTCGTTAGTTCAAAGACCAAATAATTTCTTATAAGGTATTTGTATGATCCCAATGAACAGCTAGTACTAGCTTGCGATGCAAGTCAATATGGATTATCAGCGATTTTGTCACACCGTTTTAAAGATGGTAGTGAAAACCCAATAGCGTTTGACTCTAAAGTGAATTGCATCGTGCATTATAGACAAAGAGGCAGGTGTTATTGTATTTGGATTTAAGAAATTTTATCAATATGTTTATGGAGCCAAAATAATATTAAAAACTGATCATGAATTGCTAAAATTTCTATTTGGTCCATCAAAGAATATGTCAGTCATGATACAAAATAAATTGCAAAGATGGGCATATTTTCTTTCGGGCTTTACGTACACGATTAAAATTGTAAAATCCAAAGCTAATGGTAACTGTGACGCGCTCTTGAGATTGCCTATAGATGATGATACACCTGTCTTTGAAAGAGAACTCGTTAGTTTGAATTATGTTGAAGAGGGAATTCCGACTCTAAATTTTAAAAATGTAGCTCAAGAAACATTAAAATATAAAGAGTTATGTAGAGTAATGAGATTTATACAACAAGGTTGGCCACGTGATACTGAGCAATTGACAGACTTCGAAAAAAAGTTTAATTTAAAGAACCTAGAATTAAGAGTTGAAAAAGGTTGTATTCTTTGGGGAAACAGAGGTCTAAAGAGCCTTCAAACAGGAATTTTGTCAGAGTTACATGCTTCACATATGGGTATTGTAAAAATGAAGAAGATGGATTAGATCTTTTTTTTTTTTTTGGTGGCCTAATCTAAATTTAGAAATTGAAGAGATTGTACGCATTTGTAAAATATGTTTACAATCAAGAAATGATCCCGCGAAAGTATAAATATCGAACTGGCAATCGCCAAGTAAACCGTGGTCAAGAATTCACTGATTTTCTCGGACCGTTTCATGGCCACATGTTCATGCTAATCATAGATTCTCATTCGAAATGGCCAGAAATTATTGACATGAAAAATAATACGCAAACATACAAAGTAATCGAGCACTTTAAAAATTGATTCACTCGACATGGGCTGCCAGAACAGGTGGTCACTGATAATGGCCCTCAGTACACTAGTACCGAATTTAAACAATTCTTAAAAGTAAACGGAGTGAGGCAATCTTTTTCGCCTCCGTTTCACCCCGCTAGGAATGGAGCGGCGGAAAATTTCGTAATATCTTTCAAGGATAAAGTAGGAAAGATTGTCAAATCTGGTCATTCACTTGAATAGTCTGTGAATTTATTTTTATTCGATTATAGAACCTCTGAGCATTGTACAACAGGAAGATCATCAGCATTTCTTATGTATAAACGTGAATTGCGTCATCGATTCGACCTGCTTAAACCGAGTATTGAAGCTTCCGTTGAAGCCAACGATTTGCACATCAAAATGCGAAAGAGACAAGTCGAAAATGTGAATTAGAGATAGAAGAGACTGTTTATGTCAATGATTATAGTAAATACACTAAAGGTAAAGTAGCAGCAAAGATCTTACGATTATCTCCTGTTACATATCAAGTAGAAACAAATAATGGTTTAATTTGGAAATGTCATATTGATCAAATTATTCAAACTAAGAACCTTCAAAAGGGAAAAAAGGAAAATAAGTGAGAAAGGCCAGGAGGTAAATGTTGGAAGATCTGAAAGACTAAAGAACAAGGAAAAGAATTAAATGAAAGAAGTAGATAAAAAAGAATCGCGCGATCTAAAGAATTTAAAGCTTCATCTGTGTTTCAATTTTAAATGGGGAGAATTGGAGTATATTTGAGGATGTAAGCGTATTTAAGTACGAATGGAGAAGGGATGAGTCCCCGTCTGAGGGATATCAGTTGGTCTACGACAGGCAAACTGTAATATACTTATGTAAAAATTTATTAATAAATAAACACTCTTGTAGTTGAAGTGATAATGTTTCCTTATTAGACGTAGGACACCACAGAACAAATGAACTCAATAGTTTTTTGCTTGCAGTAAATATATTCTTGATTCAAATAATTGTCCTGATTTTATTATTTTATTGATTCAAGAAAATCGGTTGCCTGGGACAAATGGTTGCCTGGGACACATTTAGTTGTTCTGCGAGCTGTTTTTGCATCTGACCATCGTCTTCATCCAGCAAAGCCTGCAATTCGACGTCCTCAAACGATTTCGGTGGTTTGCCGCGGTCAGCGTTTCTCACATCAAAATTGCCACTTTTGAACTTGTTAAACCACTCATTACACTGCGTTCGACCAAGAGCATGCTCTCCGTAAGCTTCGACAAGCATTCGATGAGATTCTATCGCCGATTTACCCAAATGGAAACAGAAAATTAATGCTCCCCGCAAATCGTTGTATGAAGGCACGTATTTCGACATTTTCAAAAGCGAAAAAAATCACGATGTCATATGAAACTTGAAATGTTTGGTATTGGATATTGTTATTGGTATATAAAAAATCAAGAATAATGATTTCATAGTTAGCTACACTGAGATAACTAAATCGCACAAATTACAATATATATCGTAATTCCTGCGCTATATATCGTAATTATCACATTATAATAGCGCAAAATCGTGATATTGTACATTGAAAGTTTTTACATTATAT
The DNA here is from genome assembly GCF_010883055.1 of Belonocnema kinseyi. Lineage (NCBI taxonomy): Eukaryota > Metazoa > Arthropoda > Insecta > Hymenoptera > Cynipidae > Belonocnema > Belonocnema kinseyi. Next base: position 66,305,219 of record NC_046666.1, on the reverse strand, counting down.
ACTGTATAATTGTGCAATCTATAACGTAAGAAATGGGGGTTCCCGTCCGTCAGTTACACTTTGCGCTTTTACTAAATTGTATTAAGTAAGTTCTAATTCGTCTACAATAATGTGATTTATTTTGGAGGAAATATATCAGTAAGTATATATTTTTTTGTGTTTTCTGTCGTAGGTTCTACATGTTTTACTGAAATTTGCTCACTTCAGCGCGATGCAGTCGACGAGTTCACAATTATTTTCCTAACCTCAATGAAACTTTCGCCGAAATATGTTTAATCATTAACAGTTGCAGGTTTTACCTGCAGCAAATTTTTAATTTTCTTTGTGATTGTTTTAAATCTAGAGTCCCGATTTATAGCTCAAACTGACTCATACTCTGCCTTTTTCCCATTGCTGCTAGGGACGCCGTAGCAGACGACAGCAACAAAGTTTAACTTCATTTTTCTCTGTGATATTAGTGCATTATAATATCGTACAAAGCTCCGGAACCTGATTGTACGTTATCATATTGCGCTTTCTTGCAATATAGAGGTTTTGCGATATCATTGTGCGATATCTTTTTCTCCGTGTATGCGTCTCAAATTTCTGTCAACTTCATATTGATCAAGTAAAAAGAATATCGTTGGATGTTTCACGCGTGGAAATTCTGGGAGAGTTCCCGCCGAGGACCCAGCTCGGTTGCCCTCACGGATCAAAGATTAAAATTTCTAAATCTAAAGGGTGAATATTTTGTTGAATCCACAAATTTTAAAGTTTCCCACTAAATTTGTATTTTTTCGGATCAGAATAATTCTTTTGTAGCAAACCTTTGTTATTCTTATTGAGCCTTCTTATATATCGACATCAAGTTTTTATTTGAGTAAAAAATTGAAATTCGTTGTTTCAATCGCTACCGGAAACCGATGTTCAGAAGCTGTGAAATTGTAATCTCAAAAAACTGACTTTTTTAGATTAGAACTTCTGTACTAAGTTGGAGCGAAAAACCAGCATTGTGCGTCCAGGAAACGCCTGGGTGCGGAAAAGTGTCCCAGTCCAATTTGAAACTCGGCGCACTTTGAAATTTTGAAATAGGATAATATCTTCAGTCTGTTCTTTGAGGGTGAAATCTCGAAATTTCACTAAAAAACACTAAAATTTAAGGTTTTGCAAAAATGGGCTTAAAATCGATACCGATGCCTTCCAAGGGTGACTTTACGATGAAAAGTCATCAGAAGAGGGTACTTAGAGGTCCGTACCGAATCGCCAAAGTCACCCCATGCCAATCCTCATGGAGGGGGAATTGGCTCAAAATTGCGTATTTTCGAGTAAAACGCTTTAATACTTGTGCAGCTCCTAGCTCACTGAGTTCTACTACTTCGAGTGACCCAGAGCCCACCACGTAGAGGTGGCTGTACATCGGGCTCCACCCACGCCCTACCCAACCAACCAACCATATGTAGAACGTGCTTATTTAAGTCTCAGAGTCATTAATTCCACCGCTACTGTGTGAAAAGGGAAAGATGTAAAGTCCCAGTCTGGTACCAAGCCATCGGCCATAGATAGCTTAGCGGTAAGTTCATCCTCTGTTATAGGAATTAAAACTGGAGGTACGGTAAGTGAAACATCTGTCTGTTCCCAATCAATCATTTCTGTGTAATCATTAGCTCCAAAATTAATTTTTTCACAATATTGTATCTAACAGTTGTCTGCTGCTTATGTTTTGCTTCCAGGATTTTGGTGAGTGCGCCTTGGCGACCGGTAAGCCTAGGGTTGGTTACCATTCCAAGAAGTATATTTTCTGGCCTGGCAGAGAAGCCGTTTATCTGAATGGAAGTGTTTACCACATTTCGGTACTTCAGAGGAAGAAAACTTGAAAATTTGATTTGCTTGGAAGAGGTGCCGACTCACATCAGCGATAGACTTATCCCGTCTGATGTGGAACCACTGAGGGACGTATACTGTAAGTATTTAACTAATACTTGCAGTTTGTTTGTGGGTCTTTTTGTTTATATGTATAATCTCAGAATTCTATTTGCAGTTGTTAGCCAGCGAGCCATGTTGATGGGGCCTATCTTCCGGGAGGCCAGCTCAGGAGAGCACGCTCCGAACCGTATGGCATCTAATATCTCATAAAGATACCTTTGATCTGAGCTGAGATCAGTGGGCTCAATCTCAAGTAAGTCACACTCAACTTGTTTAAACTTTACAACATCGAGGGTCTCGCAAGTTAGAAGTTGTCCCCCTATTGGCCCTGAGTATTTGTTCGGACCAGAGGTAGGTCCGTCAATAAATACGAAAAGACTTCTGAACGGCAGCTCATTGAAATGTAATAGACAGACAACCCATTGCAAGGGACGATCAAGTCGTTCCTCTAGTTCCTCCCTACCAGCCCGTATTCGTATTTGTACCGTCACAGCCCGCGACTACCAACTGCATCGAAGCCTCCATTCAGTTCTGTTGTTACGTAATTATAAATAGAATCACACTTATCTTGAGCATGGCTCGATAGTGTGACGACATGACCTACGTATTTAGAAACTGGTTCGGCCACCAAAGATATGTGTTCCTCGTTAATATATCCGGAGGCTGTCAATGTTTCGTCTTTCCGACTATCAAAGTATAAGCCACGAATAGAATCCTCATGGCGTGATTCCTCCATTAACTTGGAGCCTATTTTAATTTTCTCGCGCCTTATCTTCTCTGAGTGTCTATGATTAGACACTCAAGTACTTTTTGAGAAATATCCGGGGAGATTATACCTGCTCGATTGGCAGCGAGGAGTACAGACGAGCTTAAATGTGGCGCAGCCCGTTGACTTATACCATATCTTTGAGCAACTACTGCTGCTTCAGGTAAGTCAAGTCTGGCCTGCGATGATTTTCTCTGCACAAGTCTACGTGGTATGTCGTGAAAATCGTCATCATCGATAGAAGGATCAACCTTTACCTTAATTTCAGGAGGAGAATTATCACCTTACCCTTCCTCAAAGAAGGAATCTAAATCTATATCCATATCAATCGTAGAGGAAGATGTGGAGGCCGATGCGCAATTTTGAGCCATTTCCCCCTCCATGAGGATTGGCATGGGTGACTTTGGCGACTCAGTACGGACCTCTAAGTACCCTCTGATGACTTTTCATCGTAAAATCACCCTTGGAAGACATAGGTATCAATTTTAAGCCCATTTTTGCAGAACATTAAATTTTAGTGTTTTTTAGTGAAATTTCGAGATTTCATCCTCAAAGAACAGACTGAAGATATTATCCGATTTCAAAATTTGAAAGTGCGCTGAATTTCGGATTGGACTGGGCAACTTTTCCGCACCCAGGCGTTTCCTGGACGCACAATGTTGGTTTTTCGCCCCAGCCTATTCTGTACCCTTACTCAGAAACTCAGTATATTGGGAGCATGTTTTTATTTTTCATTTAAACTATATATTACATTTTTTATCACAATCCGCAGTCGAGTTTGCTCTAATTGAGCGGATTCCATAAGGTCCTTAGAGCTCGGACTCGCTCTCCCAGTACGCTGTGCCTTGCGTAAACGCGGAAAAATTTCAGAAAATTACCAACTTCGGAAATTCACTGCGCAAAAGATGACTATATGCGTCTCGACGAGCCGCATAACTTTCATGAAGAAACTTTTTTCATTAAATTGATAGTTTTTTTGCTGAAAATTAAAAACCGGAAAACTTCATTGTGCCGAAATCAATCACTTTTTAAACTAAAGTCGCGAAAACTCGGCTTCTGTTCGACTAAATTATCTCGTTTTTTTCTCCAAATAGAAAAACCCCTTTTGATGCCAATTATGTTTTCAAAATAGAATTGTTTTTTATGTTTTGCAACATAACAATTAATGCACATCATTACTGTCAGGAATCGTTTCCTCAGTATTTGACAAACAAAAGTCTGCAGGGAAGCTTTGCGGACAGCCAACTTCCAGTGGCGAAGTTGTTCCTTGATGTTAAAGGAAAACTTTGACCAAATTTGAGCTAAATCGTTCTTTTTGTTTAAGAGATGTAAGCGACATTTATTGCCGCGCGCACACTCGACACGAGTTGACCGGCGCCCTCGTACCAACCACAGTCGTCTGGAATAGGAATTTACTGTTCATAATCGCCCACAGGTCGTATTTTTAAACCGATTTCAACGTTTTTTTAGAAACATTCAGCATTAAATTTTTAAGAGAATTTTCGTTTGGGATTTATAATTTTTCGTCACTGAGCAATAATATATAAACAAATAAAGTGAAAAAATTGTCCATTTCAGCTTTCTGAATTTTTATCTTAAGAAAAAATACAAAAAAAGACTTATCATCAGCTGGAAGTATTGAAAGTCAACATTTCTCTTCACAATGAGCTACAGAATACGAATAAAGTATTATTTTCAACATGTCACCACCATAAGTCTGTTTTATAGGGTTCTGAAAAAACTCGATAACTGAAAAAATGAATTTTGCGATTTGTGGGTGCTAATTACGATATTATTTTAGGTATTTTAATGCAAAATTGTTGCTAACATATGAAATACTACTTCATACTCACAATTAGATGCTTACAAAAATTGCTTAAATAATTCATCATTGTTTTCAGAAATTTTCTCTTAGAATAGAGATGGAAAGTTGCGGTTTTCGCAAAACTTTTCCACTTTTTTTCAAATTTTTAATTAAACTTGGGTGATACTTAATTATTATTAACAAAAATAATTGTTTAAACCATTTGTCATTGTTTTCAGAAATTTTCTTTTAGAATAGAGATGGAAAGTTGCTTTTTTTTCAAAACTTTTCCACTTTTCGTCCAATTTTCAATTAAACTTAGGCGATACTTAATTATTGTTAACAAAAATAATTGCTTAAATAATTTATTAATATAGTTAATAACATTCAATTTCAATAATGCTAGAAAGTTGCGGTTTTATCTGAAATTTTTAGCTGTTTGTCCAATTTACAATTAAAGTGAGGTGGATAATGAATTAATGTTGAAAAATTAACTTTGCGAATAACTTAATATTATTGCTAATGATACCTAATTTGAATAATGCTGGAAAGTTGAGGGTTTTTCTGAAATTTTCAACTTTTTATCCGCTTTTCACTTAGTATGGTAATAATCAATGTAAATTAAACAAAAATAGTTATGTAATTAATTTATTATTGTTCAATTAAATAACATTTCTTTTTTAGATTTATTTGTTCATTTCATTTTAAGGTTATATAAATATTCTTGAAAAAATTCAAAAAAAATTAAACATTCTACATATTATTATTATTGTTTGTAACTATCTTCCCTCGGATCAGTGCAAGAAAATTGTTGTTTTTTAAATGATCAATTTTGCTTTACCTTTTTCTACGTGGATCCAGGAGATTATCCGGAGTAGGAGGGGGAGGGGGCTGACAATGAAATATGTGCAATACCAAATTTTTCTATTACGCTTTGTAAAAAACTGCTTATCATAATTCAAAACAAAACGTTCACAATTAATTTACAGACCTATTCCACCCACCTACTCCTATATTATATCCCATTCTATGTTTCTGTCTCTTGTGTTAGATAACTTGTTTGTTTGAATTAATTTTTGTATTAATTAGAAAAAAAACAAATAAATGTATTTAAAACAATACAATATTATATTAAAAAATAAATCTACTTTTAAAACATAATTGGCATCAGGAGGGGTTTTTCTATTTTTCGCGAGTTTAGTTTAAAAAGTGATTGATTTCGGTACAATGAAAATTTCCGGTTTTTAATTTTTAGCAAAAAAACTATCGATTTAATGGAAAAAGTTTCTCTTTGGAAGTTGTGTAGCTCGTCGAGTTTCATGTAGTAATATTTTTTGCGCAGTGAGTTTCTGAAGTCAGTATTTTTCGGAAAATTTCCGCGTTTACGCAAGGCACAGGGTGCTGGGAGAGCCGGTCCGAACGCTAAGGATGTTATGGAATCCATATGCTCAATTATTGGTCAGTGTCACTTCGATATTGCCAACTTCCACAATCTTTTCATTGAAACAGGATACATTTTTCTGATCAAACTTTTTTGTCCTCAATTCAATAACAGTTCCACTCTGGAGTTGACTTTTTTATCTTTAAATGAGGACTTAGATTTAAAAAAGGTTTTTTCGCTTTCCTGAAAAATTCTGAATTTTTGGATTGCCTAGTTCTCTGTTGCGCCACTAGTGCCGTTCAAATGTATACTTGTAAAAAGTTAACTCTTGATTTTTGGTGATCATTCCCCCCACCTCCCTCCAATTTGTGTGTTATCCGAAAAAATAAATTTCCCTTTTTTTGAAGTCGGTCCACATAAGCAGTAAGCCAGTAATCTTCTTCAATCGAAGTATCAAAAGGCGCATTTAAAAAATTATCAAGTTGCCACTTTAAACAGAAGAATCTGCTGATTGCGATAATTGTATAACCCTCTCAGGAGAGAGTAAGTTAATTCGGGAAGAAGCCCTAAATCGATAAAAGAATAAAATGTGCCAAGTTTAATGCCATCATAAGACTATTCGATATTTCAGCTTCTGCTGAACCGTGTCCCTCGGGCACGCTCAATTGGCGAATCCAATTTGCCGTAACTAATATTACAAATGCATCGATGGAATCGGCAAGACCATGCTCTAGAGGAAGATGAAGAACTAGGAAGAAAATGGAAAAAAATCGTACCAAAGACCCACTAAGTCTGCAGTGTACAGTTTTTCGCTAACAGCAAACCTTTAGGCAGTTATTTTTTCATTGAAAGTATTCACATTTACTACTAAATTACACTTTGAAAATAATCTAACAGAAGTACAGGCTTATTTTCGCAAATTGCAGAGTTTCGAGAAATTCGACATGATACATGCGAGAAATCAATTCAAATCAAATAGCACTTGAACTGAATTTATGATTTCAGAATTCATACCTCGAGAGTAATAGCAGACTTCATAGTGCAAAATGCTCTCTAAACAGTGGAAATAGGATGAATTCTTCACGGAAATAGGGGAATAATAGGGGAACACATTTTTTAAAAATAAAAGATGAATTTTCAACAAAATACATTTTCAAAGAAATAGTTGAATTATTAAATAAACAAGATCAAATAAAAAAATGGAACGGTTACATTTTCAGTTAAAAACAAAAAAAAAATTTTAACAACAAAAAACGAATTTTCAACAAAACAGATGAATTCTTCAATAAAATGATGATCTTTAAGCGAAAAATTGAATTTTTAACAAAGTAGTTCAATTCTCAACAAGTCGTTGAATTTTCAGCCCAAAAAATGAAATCACAACAACCCGGTAATAGGAATTTTCAACAAAAAAGTTAATTTTCAACCAAATAGTTGAATTTTCTACTAAAGTTAAATATTGCAATGCTCTAGCAAAAAAAAAACGATCTTTCTACCAAACAACTGAAACTTCAACTAAAAAATGTATTTTGAACCAAATAGTTGAAATTATAACAAATTGTTCAATTTCGAAGCCAAAAAGATTAAGTTTCTAAAAAAAAGTTTAATTTTTAACTCAAAAATATTAATTTTTAACAAAAAGGTAATTTTCAACCAAATATTTGAATTTTTAACCCAAAAAGACAAATTTGAAACACAAAAATTTATTCTAAAGCAAATATGTATAGTCCAATTTTTGAACAAAAAAATATTAATTTTCAAGAAAATAGTTGCCTGACCAAAAGTGTAGCTGAATTTTCAACCTGCAAGTATGAATTTTGAAACAAAAAAAGAGTAAACGTAAAACAAAAAAAGTCACACTTTCCACCAAAGTGTAAGTTTTTTAATCCAAAAAGACTATTTTTGTTAAAAGACGGATGATTTTTAAAAACAAATTTATTTTCAATAAAAAAAGATAAAATTTCTACCCAAAAGATCAATTTTCTATCCACAAAGACGAATTTAGCAACAAATATTTAACAAAGCACATTATTTTCAACCAAGAAAGATGTATTTCAACAAAAAGGTGACATTTCTACAAATAAAATATGAGTTTTCAATAACAAAGACGAATTTCCTATCCAAAAGGACAAATGTTTCACAAAAAAGTAGAATCTCGGACAAAAAGATTGCTTTTTCACAAAATAGAAGATTTTTTCAACAAAATAATTAAATATTCAACCACACATTAGATTTTTAAACTAAATAAGATGAGTTCTGTTAAAAATATACCCAGATAACAATAAGTCGGTCGTAAGCCCGCATGGTGCGTGCACGATGTGCAGAATGATCGACACGTCGATTGATGGGCCGGATTGAATCAACCAACTAAACTTCAGGAACAATATTCGAAAAAAATAATTTAATATTAAAATATTAAGCAATATATTTTTAAAAACATGCCATACATCAATTGAAACCATTTGAAAGGTATTGTGCTCATATTTGTAGCAGGGAACATACCGTAACTATCGTTTCTTTTTGTTAATGTCAGTTAAATAAAAAAATTTAAATCAAATCGTTAATGTAATTTTATACATATATAATCTAATTTGGTCCAAATCTACAGATAAAAGTTCAAAGTTTATTAAACAAATGTTGTTTTTTTTTTCGATCAATAATTTAATGATAAAAAATGCAAGTATTACCTAAGCATTTTGAGAGGGGAAGGGTGGTTTACGAATACACTTTTTGTTGAATATGCTTAATATAAAAAAATTCTTACAAGGTTGGGGAGCTTGGTCAAGAATGTGGAAGATTATGCTTGCGAAATACTTGATCGGCCCCTTATTTAAAAAGGATTTTTTCAAACTTAACGTATAATATGTTTCATGACATTCTATAAAAATTAATGTCCATAATTAAAATGGGAAAATTGAAAAATTACCTTCATAATAAAAGCGTTTCTAAACTTCAATTCTTCTTTCTTCAAAAAAAATCTTTCCAAAGTTTATCATATATTTTGTCAAATTCTATACCAATTATTGATGAGAATTATTATTGTTTAATTTTAGAAATTATTAGAAATCATTACAATATGATGACAATTTAATTCAAAATCGAAAAATGTTTTATTTTAATATATTTTTAAACATTTCGCTTTCACACAGAACCTGCGATGTGAGGACACATAATGGCTACATACTGTGCTGCACGTCGTGCACGCCCAGTGTGCTCATTTTGAGTGAACATTTTCACCCTCAGCTTGTGCGGACACAGTGCTTACGTTCTTGGCGACCACCGTGCGCCCTCACGCATTGTTATCTGGATATAGTACTGGACATTTCATCCAAAAATAATGAGAATAGGGGGAAAAGTGTGAAGTCTGTAATAAGTTTGAGGTTAGATTGCAGAACAGGGGCGTTACCTGACATCTGTGTTTGGGCTGGAAAAAATGTTGTTTGGAAACAAAATATTAAAATCTTTAAATGAACGATAAATAAAGCAATTTGAAGAAGCAAAATTTAAAAATTATTGTTACTTTTGTTACTATGATGTCTCAAGCATGAGTGTGTCCCGATGTATCAATCATTTTTAAACTTTTTCCTGGTCAAATCGCTTCATTTACCGTTCAATTAAATATTTTAATAGTTGGTTGCTGAAGAAAACTATTTTTCCAGCAAAAAAGAAAAAAACAGGTGAAGTTTCTATTCTGCAATTGCACAAATTTGAAATAGTAGGATTAAAGCGCTCGTGTATAAAATTGCCAAGTCTTGTGTCCGAGTGGAACTTCTGCTTATAAAAACTTTAAAAAATTGGATTTAGTTAAATGAAATATTCTACATATTTTTATAATTATGATTAACTAAAATTTGAGTAACGAATTCCCCAATGATTAGCCTTGACTTGGTGGACTAACAGACACCAACAAGCGTATTTTTCACCGATGGTATAATCTGATTAAATTACGAGTGAGTCATGTGTGCTGGCGAATATGGAGTATTTAAGCGATGTGCACACGGATCATGACTCGCTGCTTCCGCGAAAGTGATTCCTCAAAGTAATAAGCTAGTAACCAGACACCTCTTAGATAATTAATTCGTAAATATTCTGCGAAAGCATCGATCGTCTAGAGAGGACGAAGCTACCTTAGACTTATACACCTGCCTCCTCATTCCTTTATTACTATTTTTAAAATGTCTCCTCACAGCTGCTGTAGAAAAAGAAATAACAAAAGAACAAACTAAAAATATATCCTAGCGAAGCCGTAATTTATTGTTTGAATGTAGATTATCAGGGTTTCTACCAGACGGATGATTTTAAATTCACGGTCATTTCCCGGCTATCTTCGGGTCATTTTTTCATTTTTCCGGGCCAATTGTTCACTTAATTTTATACAAACTGACGAAAGCGCAATGTTTATTTGAATGTCTACTATTTTCTTCAAGGTTAATGTAACAACAGTTTTAATCAAAGAAAAAGATTCTCGGTTTTTTCCTGGTTAGCAACAATTTTTCACGGTCAATGAAGTAAAAAAAATTGAACTCTTACATGTAAACATTTTTTCATTTGAAGTTATAAAAACTGAACTGAAAATTAAAGCACTCAAAGTGGAACTCTTTAGATTTAAACTTTTAAAAAGGAAAATTACAAATGTTTGCATTATCAAAATTTTCGAGATCAAAAACAGTGTAGATTATGTCACAAATTTTTAAAAAGTCAAAATAATTTCATAAAATTTTTCAAGTATTAAACTTACGTACAATGGAGAAATAACTTTTTTTAGAGCAAAATTTCCAGTTTTATAATTAATAGAACTCAATCAGAAAATCGAACTATTTTTTAATGCAAGTTAATTCTTTTTTGTTTAAAAGTTTTAGTATTTAGTTCAAAATTGATTTATTTTGTTGATAATTCAATTATTTTATTGAACATACATCTTTTTTGTCTGAAAATTCATCTCTTCCGGAAGAAATTTCACGTACCTTTTTCGGTTAGAAATGAAACTTGTCTATACGGCGAAACTCATCCGACTTTAAAAGAAAGATCCTTGAAGTTAGATGATATTTATTGGATATTGTTTTATGTTGCCATAAAATGACTTTTAAACGAAGACAAATGTTCAGATACAAATTTTTATCAAATATTTTAACTTTCATATTTTTTATTAATTTTGTTTGATTTTTAGCCATATCAGCACCATTTAAGTACAACCGGATATGGACCGGTGATTAAAAGAATGTTCCAACAACTTTTGCTGTTATAAAGTTTCTCATTAAAAAAAAATGTATAATAATTTGAATGAATAAAAAGTATTTTAAAAAATACACCTCACGAGATTTTAAGAACCTTTTGCACTAAAGCAGTATATAACCTTTTTTAGATTCAACAGTTAATCATTTTACAAAAAATTTTTAGAACTTTTTTGACTCTATATTTAATTTATATTTTTAACAACCCCTGAATAAAAAGTTTTTTACTCACAAATTTTCAAAAACATACATTTTGTTTTAGATTTTCTGAAATCTTTTCAAAATTTAAATTATGTTTTGAAATTTTTTCAAAACGTCTAAATATCTTCTAAAATTATGCGAATTTTTTCTCAAGTTTTTTTCAGATCGTGCATAATTAATAAAAATTGCCTTAAAATCTTTGAGTCTTGTTTAACAATTTTAAAAATACTTTCAAACATTCTTCCTCTTAATGGTGGTAATGTTTTCTTAAATTCTTTTAAAAACGACACTTTAAAGTTTAATATTCATCAATTCTGAATGATTCTATGATCAAATTGACAAATGTTAATTTATTTGTTTTTAATGTTTGAATGTTCCAAATTAGTCCAAACATCTCGCAGGAAAAGATGTCTTTTCACCGTACTAAGCTGGTAATGCGCGTTTTTTTTTGCTAAAACGGTTTATTAAGGGGTCCAGATTAAAATTTCAAGTTTTCTAGAAATGAGCCCAGTGCGTCCCGGAGATATTTTTGAAAAAAGTTCGAAAAATCGTGTTTGGATACTGGCCCGCCCCATTGCATTTTAGAGCAAAATGTTCAACGCCAAAATTAAACTAGAGAAAATTCTGAAAAAGTTGAAGGAAATCGAACCTCCTATTTTCAATGGGTGTCGAGTTATGGTCCTTCAAAGAACCCGGATTTTTTTCAAAAAAAGAGACGAAAAAACCCAATTCTGAGGTTTGTATCTGTACTTTGGAAACTGTTACCTTTCTAAAAAAATATTCAAAACTTCAATTAACTTCAATTAGTTATGGCCTCACAAAGTTGACCACTTTTGACTTATTTTTCAGGGCAAATTACACGTGTTCAATTTTTTGAAAATACTTGTAAGATTAACTCTCTTCTATACCACTCCAGAGGTAGTGCCCGAAGCTTTTTTAGTAGTTTCCCTCATAGGACCTCGGCAATTAAAATTCAAAATATTATAGTAATATACAAATAAAAATCACTAAAAAAGCGCCTGACACTCTACCTCCGGGGTAGTCAATTATTTAATTAGTTTGTTCATCACTTACATTAATATGTAATTAATTTATTTACATATTCCTTTATTATCAACAAATAACCAGTTAATTCGTTTTTTTTCATTCAATATCGACAACAGATATATATTCTAGAAGTAATTTTCACGAAGTAAATACATTAAATATGCACACAATTGATAGAGTGAAGCGTATTATTGAAACAATTGTTGAACAACTGATTGATTTTTAAGAAAAATGGAAAAAAAGTGAACTTGTAATTAACTACAAATGCACATATGCAACCAAAATGCTCAAATACGGTCACAGTACATTTAACAGTATATACAGAGCCTTCCGAATGGAAAGGGACAAAGTTTCATGGTCATAACTCATGACCTATATGAGCTAAAACATTTTTTTTATTGTACGCAGAATTTAGTCCTCAATAATTTATTCTATTAATGTTTTTCTGTAGGATATGTACAAAACAAGCAATTTAAAAAAAACTTTGTCTATAAACAGCTCAAAATAGCAAAAAAATAATGTTTTTTTTTAAGAATCATAACTCTTAATCTATGAAGACTAAACGATTATATGTTTTTTTATTTATGAATAATTTCCTGTCCTACCACTTTTTCTCTTGCACCACTTATGCAGTTTCACCATGAAGCGAAGTCTTTTAAAAGAAATGAACACAAGCAATATGTCTTGAAAAAAGGCCAAAAGTGGTCAACTTTGTGAGACCATAACTTATGACCTATTGAAGCTAGGTCAATTGCATTCTTTTAGAATTAATCGAAATTTCATCTACTTTAATTAAAGATTAGAGCTTTTTTTGTGTGATTAGCATGTTGCAAAGTACAGATACAAAGTTCAGAATTGAGTTCTTTGAAGGACCATAACTCGGCACCTATTTCAGATAGGTTTCTTTGCGGTTAACTTTTTCAGAATTTCCTCTAGTTTAATTTTAGTGTTGAAATATTTTCTCTAAAATGCAAAGGGGCGGGTCAATCTACGCAAACACGATTTTTGGAACTTTTTTCAGAATATCTCCGGGGCGCACAGGTGTAATTTCTATCTAAACTTGGAATTTTAATCAGAACCCGTTAATAAGCCGTTTTAGCAAGAAAAAAACGCGCATTACCTATTTAATACGGTGTAAAATTACCAAGTGCCTGGACTAAATTTCAAATATTTACATTTTGAAATTGGCCAATGGAAAGTTGTTTAGTTTTAAAAGTTTATATTGATAATTTAGAAAACAAACGATTTTAAAAGTTTAATAGTTATTTTATAATATTAAACGTTCTGGTTGCAATTGACTTGTTTTAAAGGTTCTCAGCTTTAAATGTCTGAATATTGAACAGTTCAATTACAATTTCACACAATTGTGTATTATGCTCTTTAACGTTCATGGGGAAAATAATATCGCATGAATTGCAATATATACCGTAATTCCTGCGTTATATATCGTAATTATCGCATCATAATAGCGTAAAACCGTGATATCGTACATAGCAAAATTTTACATTATATTATGATTTTATTATATTATATATACGAGGGTTATAGTTAGAGCCAAGCGATTTTAGTGCATTATAATATCGTACAGAGCTTCGGAACCTGCTTGTACATTATCATATTCCACTTTATTTCAATATAGAGATTTTGCGATATCATTATGCGATGTCTTTTTCTCCGTGTTTATTTATTTCATCTACGTTCACAGATTCAAGGAATATTAAAGATCTATCAGAAGAAAACTGAGATAGCATTCATATCAAAAGACTTTTGAGGTGCATTTTAGTACAAGCGAGAAAAAAAACCCCGGTCATTCGGGTAATTTTCTAGTTTCTCGATTGAGTAGTCACCCTGATTATCTCTTTTGTTAAACCTATAATTCCAACACAAGCATAAGGAAAGGCAAGAAGTAGTTAAAGCAAAGGAATTTAAAGAGTTAAAGAGGTATGCCTATACAGAAAAGTGTGGCGACCAATAGTTTATAAGAAATGCATGATGAAGAGTATTTGTTGAGTGAATGACGGCTGAGACAAAAGACCCTGGATACTAATCGGTACGAGTAGAGAGTTTACTTGATGACTTTGTGAAGCTCTTCGTCTGGGATGATAACTTGAGAGATTGGTCAGCGACCTGAGAAGGAGCAGTATTGCGGAACGAACGTACTATTTAAATAAACTAGAAAATTTTAGATCAATCTAAAAAACTATATCCCCGCCCCACTAACGCCTCCTACAATTCCCTTCCTCAATGAGTGAGTCACGATAACCCCCAAAGGGATATGAATTAATGGTATAATAATAATAACTGAAAAAGAATATTTGCTGATAAATTAAAATTTCACTTTCTGATACCTGGAAACAATTTTACATTTAAAGAATTCATAAAATGCACCCTACAGTTTGAATCGATAAGACTGAAAGTAGCGACCAACTACCACTTTTCTAAAATTGTAGAATGAGGCCTCGACGCAACCCTTAGTTATTATCGAGGTGGCGTCTCCCAGACGCCACGCAACTTATTATTGATCATAACTTTTTACTGGAGCATTGCATGTAAATTTGTAAATCATATTATGAGGCTTTTGTACTTTTACTGCAGTGAATAGATAGCTGAAAGATAAGTATACGAATTATACAGTTTTTGTACTGCTTCATGCTAATTTTATACACCCCGTAAAAAGTTCTTATTAAATTAAAAAAAAAGACATTTTTTTGAGTAGGTTCTTTTGATTCGACATAGAAATATATTTACACTAAAAGAAAATTTATTTGATTTTCATAAATGACGTCACGTAGTTTCTTTAAGTTAAAGAAATTATTTGTTTAAATGATTTTTTTTATTTAAAACAAAATTCTTTTAATTCAAAAAAGTTACTAGTATCTATGAAAGAAATAATTTCTTTAGAGTCAGTAATTTGAAATAAGCAAATTATTCCTTTGAATCAAAGAATGATATTGTAAATCCACATTACCAATGCGCCACGAAATTGCGCAGAATAAATCACTTTGATTATTTTACGTTACCGCGTCTTATGGAACAGGTGTTGTCAAATTTTTGCGAAGATGCAGATGCGGACGGCTCTTGGTAATAATTTAAATCGCTGAAGTGACCTCGCTTTTATGTAAATTTTTTTGCTTCTGTGCACAACTTCGTCACAATTTATCTTTTTACCTTACATTTTCGTGAAGAATTGTAAATTAGGAAAGAATAAAATTCATTTACACACAATAAATACGAAAATAAACTTTTTTCATTAGGTGAATAAAAATAGACCATGCAAGTTTCTTGTAAACTCGAGTTGTCGAATACGATCATTGAAAAAATATTCTCATGCTAAAAACGAAAATTTTTTGCTTGTATTTAATTATAATTATTACAGTTTTAAATTGAATGGAATTATTTGCTTCATGAGAAAGCTATTTTATTTACAGTTCCTTATTGGATTCAACGAAAATGTATATTCAGTTTAAACTAACCCGTTCTCTTTTTTTCAACCAAAACAGTTATTTTATTTAAAGAAATGTGAAGGTCAAATAAAAAATTATATTTTTTTGATTTAAAACAATTCTTCATTTGAAGCAATCAGATATCTCTTCAATTCAAATAAATATTCGGTTTGAAGGAACGAAATATTTCTTTGAATCGAATTAAAAAAATAACAAAAAATTTATTTAAATCAAACAAATGTTTCTTTGGCCGTATATCAATACTAGAATTTCTTTGATTTAAAGAAAGTTTCTTTGATTCAACCAAGCTTTTTCTGGGTGTAGGAAAAAATTAAGAAATTTTAAATAGTGGTCATATAATCAAAATTTAACGTTTTTGTATCGCTGCATACGAGTTTCATATAAAGCTGGTAAAAATGGGGCTTTTCCAACCAGATCAGGATGGCCGAAAAACTTAATTTTCCAAATTCTTAGAGTTTTTCTGAACTAACTTTTCATTTTCCTTCAAAAAAGAATTTGATTAATATGTTTCGAAAGACCGAAATTCCAACCTTGTGGCAATTTTGATAAAGGATCTTTTATAAATGGAATCAAATAATTTGAAATTTAATTTTTTTAAATTTTAAACGTATTATTCTCACAGTAGTCGTAGGAGAATTAAATAAAAAAATGCATTCAATTGAATAGAATTAATTGAATTTAAAAGAAATCAAATGCATTTAAAAAATTCAAGAGAATTCAAAACAATTTAAAAGAATTCAGGGTGAATTCCAAATTCATTCACATGAGTTACAAACAATATTGGAAAATCTCTTCAATCCTTCACTTCTTGCGAATAAACTCTTTTAAATTCAATAATATATTATAATAACCCGAGAAAGTCTATGAAATTTGATATTTCCTGACCCTTGGAATCAAATTATTCTGAATCTATTTAAATTATTGAATAAATAAAAAATTATTTGGAATCTTTAAAAATATCTTAAAATCTTTTCAATTCTTTAATATCTTTGGTAGTACCTTGAAATATTTAAAAATATTTGAAATCCTTCAATTCTTGTGAATTAATAATTTTTTGAAACCATTACAATATTATAAATTACCGTAAGATCTGGATGTTATTTCCTGAGATCCCAGGAAAAATATTGAAAGCTTTAAAATCCTCGAAAATCTTTCAAAATCCCCTGGAATCTTTAAAAAAAAATGTTAACGTTATAGATCCCAAAAGATCGTTTCATATCTCCAGACAATTTAGAAAGTTCATTCAAACCTCTAGGCATTTTTTTTAATTCTTTAAAATCATTCAAATTGTTGGAAATCCCTTCAAAATTAAAATATCTTTAAAATGCCTTGGAATCTTAAAAAATATCCTTCAATATTTTGAATCCTTTAAAATCCCTTGTAATATATTTTAAAATGCCGTAAAATATTTTAAATCCGTTGAAATCCTCTGGAACTTTTTGAATCTCTTGAAAATTCCTTGGTAACTATAGTTACTTTATCTGAAATCTGATTATTGCTGAGAGTTATAGAGTCAAAATTCCTATAGTGGTCACGCTATTTTTCGTCAAGTCATGAAAATTAAAGTGTCGCACAGTCGTCAAGACATCAATACAACAATATCCTATCCCATTGTTTTTATAAAATTCTATTGTTGATTACTTATTTTTGCAATTAAATATCATACTGAAATTTTTTTGAAAAATTGATTACGCCAAAACTACGAGCTGAAAATGTTTGAAAAAATACAGAGATGACTCACAATTAATGAACTTCACAACAAAATAGAAAACGATAAAAAAAGTTTATTTAAGTCATTCTTGAATACATTTTCTTTAAACTATGGGATGGGATATTGTTAAATTGACATACACTTGACGACTGTGCGACACTTTTTAATTTTCATGAATTTACAAAAAATAGCGTACCCACTTCAGGAATTTTGACTATACTTAAAGCCATTCTTACAGAAATTCCCTGATTTTTGCCATTGTTTTTCTTAAAAATCCCTGACTTTCCATGACCTATAAAATACCCTAACTTTTCCCTGATTTCCAGGTTTTACCTGAACTGCGGCCATCCTGAAGATGTTCCATTGAAAAATAATGTATGCCAAAACCAGCTATTTAAGGCAATGAAACAAAATTTAGCAAGTTGAACCACGCTATAAGAATTCTCTATGTATATATTTTTAGTATCTACTCTGTTACACTCGACATGATTACTTTGGGGAGTGGTGCCAAGCTGAAGTCGGACTTTTTTTCTTTGTTTAAGCAACATACCTTCCTTTCTTTTTCTTTAGTTTCTAGTCTGAGCTTTACTCAAGCTCAAAATCTTTTCTTTAACTTGGCCCCATAATAAAGATATATAAATAACGGATCGAACCAAACCTGTCCTTGGATATTAAAATTGCGTTCGTACGCGTACGTAGCCCCTTATAAAGTTGATTGGCCGACCTTGGATGTAGCCAGATGTGCTAGCGAAAGAACGGCGAGTTAGGTGTATGAGAATTCAAAGAAGTGAACGGGTACTGCATGGAACATTAGTGCCGGTTAAACAGACGTTCACACACCAGTTTCAAGACCAGTCATTTTTTCTCTAGCCAATTGTAGAATGTTAAATTCCTCAAAGGCTATCCAAATAACGCTTTTAAATCAACAAAACGATTTAGTTGAATCAAACAAATTTTTATTTGTTTAACCAGATGAACCATAGAACAAATAATTACGTAGATAACAAAATATTTGGTTGATCTGCAATCAAATATTTTAGTGAAAACTTGGAATTTCGTTTTGAAGTTTTTTTAACATGAATTTTTTTCCTTATAATACCACGAAATTGGATAAAATTCTACAGCTAATGAGCCTAGCCTAAGTTGAATGAAAAATGTGAATTTAATAAAAACATTGCAAAAGACTTCAAATTTTAATATTTTGGAAAAATTGGAATAACGCAAAAAAAGACTAAAGTATTTAGACATTTTTTACATTTTGCGACTATTTTGCACCAAATTTGACCCTAAGGGCAGAATCTAGGGGAAAAAATCGAAAGAAAAAAAAATATATAAAATACTGTGGAGATCTTTAAAATGAGCCCAAAAACATGAAAAATTGTATGCCCTCTTGGAATGCCAAAATTTGGCGCTTATGACTTTTCGGAGTGACAAAAGTTGGCGCTTGTGCCCTTTTGGTTTACCAGATGTTGGCGCTTATGCCCTTTCAGATTTTCAAACTTTGACGCTTATGCGCATTTAGAATTTCAAATTTTGCTATTATGCCCTTCTTGTTTGTCAAATGTTAACGATTATGCCTTCTTGAAATTTCAAACTTTGACACTTATGCCCTTTTGCTGTGCCAAAACTTCGGTTTTTGCGGGATAAAAGATACACAACCGCAACTACAAAGTTTTTCTATCCAGGAATATAAAACCTATAAAAGGGAAAAATATTTCAAATATAATTTGTATTAATCAGCCCAAAAAATCCTTTTGATGCTTTTAACTGGGATGCAAAAGAAACGTTTAGGTCAAATATCAAGTCAATATTCTTGGGTGACCTTTTCGGAAGTATACTTAAATTTTTTGGTAAGAAACAATCAAACAGACGATTCATTTTATACTTTTCTTAATGCCAGCGCAATATTTTTCAGTAGTCCCTAAACCTGCAAGTTTCATAATAATTACGCCTGAAGCCAATTCACAGCTATGTACATTGTACTATCACGTGAGAAAATGCTCGACTTATCGTTCCATTACTGCATGCATTCTCGCAATCATTTGTGTAATTTGTGTCGTTCACACAATACATCAACAGTCTCTTTTGCACTCTTTCGCTTCTTAATGTTTCATGATGTACAAACTACGTACTTGCACACACACGTGCACACATTAGCGTTCCTCGTGCGTCTTTCGCGAACTACTTTTGCATACAAGCGGACACTGGCAGAGGAGTAATCATCGGTGCCAAAAGTTTCCACATGAGATTCTGCCTCTTTGTTCGTTGTTGCTATTTTTGAGTGTGGAAACGAGAATATGGGGTGAAAAGAAGGGTAAAAACAAGTGGCATTACTGGAATTATAAAAATAGACCTCTACCTCCTCCTATATCGTAGTCCTGTCTGTTCTCCCGCATTTCCAAAGTCGCTGCTTTGCAAGCTCTTCCCTTTATTGCTCGTCAGAGACCTAATATATGTCAGAAAAACTCTCGAAAAACATAACGTCTAACCCGTGTCACGCTAGAAAGGGAAAGAGACGATTAACTTTACCCTCGCATTTGCACTGCTTTGCGAACCCTCAACGCCGATCTCCACTGTTGAAACCGTTTTTTGATACTTGCTTTCTTTTTTGACTCATTAAACTGCAGGACCATAGAGAAGTCGTAAACAAAAGGATTTCAAGATCTAACTTCCCTGTATATCCTTCTAGGGCATTTAAAAATGTTTATCGTTGAGTAGAAACTATTTATTTATCACGAATCGCAATTTCCTTATCATATTGATCAAATCACCCAACACCTATCTGGAATTAAAGTAAAAGTTTCCAAGTCTTTTGGATTAAAGAAACAGCGAGTATTGAGAGAATGGTGATGGAGACTGGAACCCGTTAAAAATCAAGCAAGGTCAATTCACACGTGCGTCTTTGGCAAACTTCTTGTGGCTGTTGTGGTCTTGTGGACTCTGAAGAAAAGGTGCCGATGAACGCGATGAGTATACTCGTGCATCCAGGTGGAACCGGTCGAAGAGATCCATGGAACGAGAATCGAACGATCTATAGGTTATCCAAGCAACTTGATTTTGCTCGACATTGTGTTGTGTCAAAAGACGATGAACTCATCCGCACGAATACTCCTTTGTTTTCCTGATGACTTGTCAAAACGTAAAATGTATAATAACTGGACTTGGTCATGCACGAAGACGGGCCTACGGTTACCTAAATCTAAAGTGAACACTCGAGACTCAAAAAATTATTAGATGGGCTGTTATTATGAAATCAAGAGGACAAGATTGAACAGATAAGAAAGTAGGTCTCGAAGCACAAAAGTTTAAAATGCTTTTGCATCTTAAGAAAATAGAAAACAAACGTGGGAAATAGTTAGACGCAGGCGTCTTGGACGATGATTATCAGTTTCCTATAGTGAGGTACTTAGGATCTTAATGATACAGATGACTTCCTGAACATTAATAAATAGCAAACTTCGATATTACAAGTTTAATAATTTATAATAATACAGCTTCAAATGGTAAAGTTGCTCTAGTCGAGGAATGCTCATTAATCAAATGAAACTTAACCGCAAACCAGAATTCTTACTCTACCAGGGTGTAATAAATTTCTGGTATTATTAATTTTAATAAATGAAACTCGACGTTTCATATAGATTATAGAAGGTATAATTTTAATTAATCAAAAAAAAACCCTCGATTTACGAGCAGAAAATGAAAGGTTTCACTACAGAAAATGTTCCTTTTACAGAGCACCATCAAGAAAGACGTAAATCAAATAGTATACGAGAGTCGGTAGGCCAAGAATTGGATAAAAAGATTCCCAGTACGCTAACGAGTTTTTGTTTCTTGGTACCCTCAAGGCGCTCGAGCACAAAAAAGAGGCCCGAAATTAATAGAAAGTGTCCAACGTAAAACGGAGTTGAAACGTGTCGGTTCTTCTGGACACATCTCATCACGTATACACACAAATGTGTCATTTATATGCTCGTTTGTATCTTATTTTAACATTACCGCCGTCAGAGACATGCCATTAGTGTCTGTGGATACATTGTATGGAACTGAAAAAAAGAAGTAGCACGGATGAATCAGTGTCGCGTGAAAGGTAGCAGTTTCAACCACATCCTCAAAGGCAACAAAAAGAGTCGAAATAACTCGTAGATTCGATCTTTCAATTAATCGGTTGGATATAAATAGGATTGTTATACACTTAATGCAGGAAAATTAAGAAGATTCCTATTCCAAAGTGGTTTTTATAGCACAGGAAATGAACTTAATTTTTGTTGATCGAGCAACGATGTCATTTAATTATTTTTCTTCGTCAAGATATAACAGACATCACGCCATAGCAAAGATTTTTCTTTTTTCCTTTCGTGTGCCAATATCGTAAGTAAAATTAGACTTAAATTAGGAGTAATGAAGCCATGCACATAAATTTTATTATCCTGGTAAATTTGTTTTCTCTTTGTAAAATAAGAATGTACGACTTATCATAGAATTATTTAATAGCAGAAAGCTAATTATTCCATAGTGATGTGTGAAACTCAACTTTCAGGTAAAGTTCTTTTACCTGCTAATCCGTTAAGTACAACTTGGTACTACGAGGGGCTTCGATCGATCGTAAAATCCTCAGCGTTAGTTTCGCGATACTCTCGTCACGATACCCTGGTTCCGGTATTCGTTGGCTTCGGTATAATATTACTGGAAAGGTGGTCAGCGTGCCGACAAAACAAAGGGTAGATGCGTCCTTCAGTTGTCTATTTCATTTGGAATAATTTGATACGTATTAAGATCCGCGAAAAGAATTCTAGACAAACACTACATAAATTTTACATTCAGAATTTGGTATATAATTTGATTTAGATAATATTTTGCAATCAGTACACATTTGTGTAGCATACCCACCGGGTTTCAGTAAGGGTATCTACGAAAAAAACCGAGTAAAAGTTATTCGTTTTCTGTTTGAGAAAGGACCAGCTCCTTCTCAACTAAGAACTAATCTTGTTCACCTTCAAAGATTCTCAGAATGAGTAACAGAAGGACTAGACACTAGCAATGAGTTGCAATCTTTTCGGACCAAGAAACGAACCGCCATTATTTATTCTAAGATCTTATCAGTTACACACGTCATATTTACATACTCTTCTAGTCGCCGTTCGCACGCATGTCATTATTTTAGGAGTGCCTTTCTACGTTACCTAAACATAATCCCCGATATGAAATTGTATAGTTCCTTTAGAGGAAGTTCCACAGCGTACTTCAACCCAGGTAGATAACTATAACTTACAATTTGTCAGATTTTTATAATAACATAATAATTCTATTATTTTTCTGTCCAACAGTACAATGGGCAGTGCCAAGATGGGTAACTTGTAGGTTGAGAAGGAGAGAACAGCGCCTTGGCGACAAGATCAGATGTTAATTCAATACTTCCTGCTCAACAACGGTAGATTTTAATGGTAATTTTTCGTGCTCGTCAGATTACACGTGTGCACTTTGATAAGGTGGTTCTATCGATTTAAGTCTAACAACTATGAAGGTTACCCTTGATTAGCACTGAATGTGTTCTATCAATAAAGCCACGCGACGTTTTTTTTTACGAATGAGGGTAATTTATAGATTTATAGTATTTTATGTAAACTTCATACTTTTTTATTTAATTAGACAAGCAATTTATTTTTGAATTGCAAATTTCCATCGAGTTGGTAACTGGGTGTCTGAATATGCAACAAGTGAAACTCCGAACACAAAAAAATAATTAATAAACTATCGGAATGAAAGACGTAGTCCATACAATTTACGATAATTGCACCTATATTTTCTGTGGAGACAGGTCATCTAAAACCATACCAATTTATAACATTCTTGGTTGAATAAGTTTTTCGTTATAAGTAAATTAATCCGTTTAACATTTAGTTGTGCGGAGAGAGTATGGATTTTATCAGAATTATTGTTCTGTGCAACTTAGATGCTGGACTAACACATTTAAATTAATAATGTAGTAGATAAATATCTGGCCGTTGTGGTCCATCATAGATGACGGGGTGCCTGTGCTTGGCACCGGTAAAGGAAAAATAAAATTCCAAGCACGCCTCTAGAAAGGTGTCTTCTCTTTCTTCCTGCCTGGCTGGATTACGCATATTTCTGCGGCTTATGCGGTGCAGGCCCTGGAACTTAGAAATAGCAACCACCTAAGCCAAGTTTACAGGTAGAGATCACGTGGGCTACTCACAATGCAAGATAACCGGTTTCTTCCTCTCTTTTGCTCTCTCATGTCTATTTGGCGAAACGCCTTAATTACGAAAACTTGGATAACATCGTTCCCTTTTATTTTTTTTCTCCTTCTATTTTCATATCTGAAAGCCTCAAACACACTCTGCATCGCTTTCAAGCCAACACCTAAAACACCTCGTATACCTGACAAGGAAGATGGCGAGATTTATATAAATAGCTTGTAGGATCGCTAATAACCTACTTTGGGTGTTTGAATTCATCTCTCGGAATATGCATTTCTAAAATATTTCTAGAGGAGGCTCAGGAAGCCTACCTTTTTTTTAGTTTATGATGATTAGGGTCAAATTTAGATTACTAAAATTCTCCAATAACATGAAAACTACACTTGAATGTTTAATCTAAAGTAGCATTCGACGATATAGCTTTGGGGAATCGCAGGTCGAAGAGACTGTTTTAAAAAGGAAAAAAAGTATAATCTACCATTTCGAAATACTTTTAAGAGAAGCGCAAACCTCTGCGTCGCGTTAATTACGCAAAGTGCAATTAGCGATATGCATTCGCAAAAGTATAAGTAACAGAATGGGATATCGTTTTGAAAATTCGCATAATCGGAAACTGATAATTAAACGAAATTAATTAATCTTCTAAAACTTTACAAAAATCGAGAATACCAATTTCAAACAGCGCTTGCAGGATGTGATCAACAATTCAATTAG
Organism: Belonocnema kinseyi; assembly: GCF_010883055.1. Taxonomy (NCBI): domain Eukaryota; kingdom Metazoa; phylum Arthropoda; class Insecta; order Hymenoptera; family Cynipidae; genus Belonocnema; species Belonocnema kinseyi. The sequence goes on along the minus strand of NC_046666.1, from coordinate 66,280,780 downwards.
CAAATGATTTCAAGTTTTCATTTCAAAATAAGAATTAAAGCCTAAAACAATTCCAGGCTCAAAATGAACTATTTCCTATGTAAGAAAATGTCGGTTCAACTCTTCATGGAAAAGGAAAATCGATTGAAAGTTATTCTTCCGTTTCAATGTGCGATTGCTCAATCCGAGACTGCGTTTTCTCGTAAAATAAGCGGATCAAAAAGATGGTTCTGAAAGCATTATCTGATTGAAACAGATCCATATTTTTATCTGGTCACAAGTTCCTTCAACTCAAAGTGGAGTAGGAAAGTTGGGGAGACAGCTTCGAGACAAAAGAATTGAGTTGAAAGTACGACGAATGCCCAGATCGATAGCTGTGTTTTCGAAACTTGCTTGTTTCAAGGATGCATGCCTATCTACCTACCAACCAGCCTGCCTATCTAACTCTTAAGTCGCGGTGCTCGCGAGCAAGTGATACGAACACGATAGAGAAACCGTGTGTCGAAAGAAACCCCATAAGCACTGTCGGACTAGCGGCTTGCCGAACATACGATCATGGACGCGTAAATGATATATTTCTAGACAAGTCTTATTCACGGCTTCTTTTCTCATTCGATCGATGCAATCTCTTCAGCTGACATTATAGCCAGAGGTTTAAGCGACGACAACGCATCTCAAGACGCCTAACAACATATTCACTGAGTACCATGAAAGAGTTTACGGTTTCATGTCGGCAGCAGCTACAATAAGTTGAGAGTACCTCTCCTTTAATGCAAGTCCTTTTTCTCTTGTTTTATTCAGTACAACCGACCGACATTATCCAAAGAGAACGGCAACCTCTCCTACTCCAAATGCCCTCTCTCTTTCTCACATCCTCTTTTTTTCATATAAGATCGCGAGTTATGCCGGTTTAAGAGTCCCTTTCCTCCGCGGATAGACCAAGAGATTATCATGCACCTTTACTATATGACTCACTCGTAAAGTGCCGCATTATAGAAGCAACAAACAACATAGAAAAACAACCTGCTTAGATAATCGATCCGCTGGCAGCGTTGGAGCAACCCGCGTGTCTTGAACCTTTCAAGACTGCCCGAGTGGAATTCAGCTTTAGAATTCCTTTAGTCGACTAGGGCTTTCACCTCCGCCATTAAAAAGTCTTTAAAGAAGCTCTAAAAGACCATGGATGAAAAACTAAAACTCACTGTTGCGCTTTTAGTTTTTGGTTAACTCTTATAACAAAAGAAATGGGAAAGAGAACAGATTGTTGAACTACTTGACAATATTAAAACTCCTGAAGTCATTCAATATCATACCTTTAATGGCAAAGACTTTCATGAAAAGCAGATTGCATGTACCATATAATTAGCTCCATGCTGCAAGTGTCAGCTTTGTATCAAACCTCTAACGAGTCTAACGTATGATATGAAGCTTTAAAAAGGCAATAAGAACAGAATTTATATTTGAATATATCGAATCCAGGAAAGCTTGGTTACAGAATAGGTTCTCTTTTCTACTTCAATCAAAGATCATTTTTTCTATCAGAAATAGTTTTTACAAATCGTATCTCGATTCTCGGATGCGGCAAGATCGTGAAGTGGAGAGAGATAGGGAATCTAAAAGGAATCGTTCTTCAAGATCGAAGAAGAGCAAATTCCGATACGAATGGATTCATGTCCAGTTCGTAACGGACGTATCTATCTTAACGACTTGGGTTACAGAGGCCAAAGAAGCAGTCTATTACGGCGTATCGTAGTGAAGAAGTTACTCGTTCAGCAAGAATAAAACGGAAGCCCTTACGTGACAGAAAATGCATTCTCAAGAAAAAATCCAAACTGAGAAATTCTTTGTGTAACCTAAGCATTTTGTATTTTTTTCCTTTTTTGCTTTTATAATATAAGCCACTTATGGCATCTAATGTGGCAGATACGATCCACACTACAACGTCCAGTAGACAAATTCGAGAAATTGAAAAAAAAATTTGAATTAAAATGCTCTTCATGTTAGCATTCTGTTTCGTATTTCCTGCAATCTCTCAAGTTTTTCAAAAGCAGCAGTTGCTTATCACGGATAAAATGTATGCCGGGGAAGAATCTAGGAGATTCAACGTAGCGATGGAAACGCATCAGGAAACTCAAAGTACATTAGGCGAGTCTCCCCTTCCGACTGTGGACCTACAATCAACCGAGCACGGAGAAGCCGGAACTTGGTTCGACGTAGGTACTTTATTTCTCTCCAGCTCCTAAAAATTTATACAAGCCTAGTCCTCATGAAATAAAAATTTACCTACAAAATGAGGATCAAACTTGTGCCTTTTTCAATACTGGCAAAGAAATCAATAAAGAACTACTCTCTAATTTTTTCATGTAGTCTGGTCACTTTGGGCGTAAATATCTCTGATAAGAAAAATGGTTTTAAAAAACTATAGAGTTCATGTTAATGAGCCTTTATTTTTGCTTGGATTGCATGATTAGCGGTTGTTGTGCAAAAATCTGATGAGGAACTGGCAACCTTCATTTGCCTGAAAGCATCGAATTAATGCACTTCGAGTAGATAGGTCTACTTTGAAAAGCCCCTGTATTGTCAAATTTGCTTAGAAAATTTGGAATTTTTTTTTATTTACTCTTCAAAGCTTTTCTCCTCTTCATTTCCAACACATAAAGTATCGCGGATTCTTAACCTTAACCTCGAACTCACGGTGAACGCCATGAAAACTATTTTAAGGTCTCGATCTAACTCTAACCCAGACCTCGAGGGTGTCGGTGAACCGCTTGGGTGGTATTCAGTTCTAATCTTAACGCGTTTCAAGACCACAAGTCTATTGGGACCTTCGACGACGAATAAAGCGAATGATTATCAACAAGGCAAAAACGTGTGAAGCATAAATAAAATATTTCTTCTTCTAAGCAAAAATGTATCCAAGACAAGTAGCCGAAACATTACTTAAAAAGTTAATTAAGATAACAAAATTAGTGAATTTCTTTCGCTTTATAGTTGTAGAATGTAGAGTGTAGAGTGTCTAGACCACTCTAGGTTCCTTTTCTGTAGTAAATTTAGTGTTAAATCTTACAACCTTGGGCATTAACGATTTCAACCAATTGCGACGCAGCCATGCAAAAGAGAGAATAACTATTTTAGTCTCGATAGAAGATAACTACACACCTATCATATAAAATCGCTAGGTCGTGAGGTGTATGCATATGAAAGGCATTTCAATCTCAACACATTTCACAACAAGGATACTTGATCGAATTAAGCTCAGTACAAAGAAGTGAATACGATTCGCCATAATCGAGCCATTGTCCTCGGATAACAGTCGGTCATTTGTCCACTGAAGAGAGCATCGAGTAAGAAAAACATAATGACAAATGCGTCCCACGATCAGTGTGAGTCCTCCGAGTCCGGAAATAGCGGTCGTCTGTTATTTGAACGCCTATTAGGATGTTTCCTGACGAAACAGCTACTGAGGTAGTCCTTTAAAGCCGAAACCCTTTACGGCTGGCAGAATGGGTCTTATCTGCTTCCAAATATTTACCACGAAATTTAGAGGAAAAGCTATAAATCTCAACCACGTATAAACTTTATGCTGAGAACGCATGTACAGCGTGGCTCCGTCTAGGATCTTCCACGTTTTCCTGCAGATGGTCCGAAATAATATTCTTGATGATTCTTCGGTTTTCTCTGCTATTATCTCAATGTCCTAAGCATTTATTTTGATTACAATATTCGACATTTGACACGAATGCATTTGAGCTCTATAAACTTATGCAATATGTAAATGTTGAAACGTGAAATTCGATTATCAAATTGTCATGTATTAATTAAAACTGTGTAATTACAATACAAATCTCCGATAACCCAATTTATTATCACGGTAATTGTTATTAATGCGATCGCAATTGTACGCAGTCTACTTTATTCAACAAGAAGGTTTTCATTGCAGGAACAATAATTCATTATGGCCCACTGATTGAATGTTTAGATATTTGCGATATAATCACTGTTTAGTTACTCTCCTTTTCCAACAAACTTTGTTTTTCAAATGAAACGAGTTTTTAGGAATCTCGATACGTCAAATTACAAACTAAACTCTTTAACTAAAATTAAAAGTTTGTATAATTACATATTCTTCAAAGAGGACGTCTTCTCAGAGTCTACATTCGGAAAACGAGGGAGCTTTAATTATTTTCTCAAAGCCGCTTTTCAGCATATGCAAAAGAAGGCATAAAAATAAACTCATAGTCCAACTATAATAACAACAGTCGTATTAGAATTAGAGCATCGCCCTCCATGGAATTCTTAATTATCTCGTGGTCCATGACGAGCAGAATTTTCCACTGCTGCGTCTCATTCTATGATTTGGTTTCCTTTGTATCGAATAGTGTTAAATCCACTGGAGAGACACTCCTAACCACGAAAAGGTGAATAAAGAGTACTTCACCCCTTATGAGGAAAATTTTGCATATTCTGAATTCAAGTCCAACTTGTCAGCAGAAGATGATGGAAAAACCAAAGGGAAAAGGGCGCACGTACCGAGCTGTGTATAATAGGTTTGCTTTTCCATAATGTCATCATAACAATAACTAAAGAAAGGGTCGGTGGATAAAGGGTCCGCAGAAGTAATTAATATTTCCTAGACATATGCGACCGTAATTTCATTCGTTATATCTATTTTAATTATGAATATTAAAATTTATTTGATATACAGAGGACTTTCGGCGCCATGAAAAAAAAGTAATACAAGAAAAAAAAGTTAAAAGACTGCAATTAAAAATAGTTTTTTAGTGAAGCAATTTATGATCTCTTTAATATATCTGATAACAACCCATCAGTTTGTACTCATCAAAAATGTTCGCCTACTAATTTTGCTATTTAATACTTGCCGACAAAGGAATATAAAAGGACACAAATTTTAATTTCTTCTGACTTGTGCAAGATACAAGTTTTATTGATATAAAGTATTAAATAAATAAGACTTTTAATTAGAAACGTCAAACATTTAATTTCCGATAAGGGTTATGGCAACAAACTTAAAGACCATATGTACGCTATGCGAGAAACTCGTCGTGCATGACGACCTTCCAATAAGAAGAATGCAAAATGATGAAGTAGGACGGCGCGTTCATATTAGTTGCACCGATTGCCCTGATTAATAATGATTAATTAAAAGCCAAGTGAAGAGAGCATTGCAGCATTCGTATCTCTTCGGAAGCCGAGATGGATTTCTTCCACTCCCAATTCTAGGAGACCATATGAAAAAGCAGGATAATAGCGCCTCAGGAGCACATATTTCGAAGAATTTGAATTTCTCGGAAAAAATTTGTTTCCTCCTCTTTTTCAATTTTAAAAACATATATGAACTTTAATGAATATATCAGCATACCGCACTGTTAAAAATAAATAAGCGATAGATGATTGGTTTTGTGAAAAAAGGATGAAGTACAACAAGTATAACACGTTTAAAGTAGCGTATCGTATAGGGGAAAGATCTCCACAAAAGTCCCGCTTGCTCTACTAAAAAAAATGTTTGTATGACCTAGTATCATAGACAGAATTTGGGTAATTCAAATGAAATTTGATGTAAACAATGGTTTATTTGAATGAAATAAATTTTGTTTGAATCAATTAAATATTTTTCCCTCTATATATCAAATATAGCATTTGTTTAATCCAAACGAACATTTTTCTGACTGTGCGGAGAATCGAAAAGAGTATCTAACAAATTATTCAATACAATGTAACCTAATCACTGAATATCTATGTATTACTCTGTTATATTCACTTGTATTGATTCATCATGCAGTTACAAAATTGGTGTTCTGCAGGTACATCGTAAATAAGTTAGTTTAATATTATGCAATACTTATCAGTAAATATCAAATAGTTTAAAATCAACAAAAATTTTCCTAAAAGATATACCGCGTGAATGAATATAAAGGCTGATAATCTAGGACTCAAATGATATGTTCTTTTAATTGGTAATTTTTTCTTAAATGGTTAAATCAAAAGGTTTTGTCTTTCCACTTTCAATTGCACAAAAGATCAAACTGTATTTATACATGTGTCCAACTTTTCAGGTCAGCTTTAAAATGAACATCTATGAGTTTACATTTTTCAGACACACTGTAGGCACCATTCGCCTATAACCTATATGGGGATCATAAGCGTGGAATGCAGGGGAGACTCCGGAGAGGGCACGAATGGTTAACATCTGTCTACAATGTTGGCCGTTTTGTGCATACTTGCCCATAGCCCCCATGTTTCCATCCCCTTTTAGTCAAATAAAGACTCGCTGGATAGCGCGAAGCATAATCAGCATGTCCGATCAATGGAAAATCTCTCAAGGGAATACTCTCCCACTTATGCGGGAACACCCGTAAACAATGATCCATCAAGATCCATTTTCAGCGTGTCAGTTCCCAAGGTAAAATATTTTTTTGATGAGAATTTAACTACGTTTTAACATATTGTTTCGTATGTGAAAGACTTTTGGTATGCTCTCCGATGCTCCTTTGGATAGATATACAAAGTACAATAAAATATTTAATAAAATAATTTTATATATCAGTCAACCCATTCGATGTCTGTACAGTATATGTATATGGAAAATATTTAAAACGCATTTAAAGCACCACTGGAGCATTTACAATGAAGCAGTACTGTCGGAAAACATGCGGTTAGTGACGCGATATAAATACGTACGTCCTAATACGTACAACGACAGGCCTCGTCACCCCAAATAGAAATAAGAGTCAGTCCAACATACTTGGCTCGCGATTATCTTTTGACCCCGCGGATCATAAGCATATGGCAAAAACATCTTTCTTAAATACACAAGTTGTGGCTTGATGTAGTAATTTTGTAGACCAAGGTTATCAGGTTTGCTACAAAAGCCTAATTTCTAAATTCTCTGACTTTTCTCTGACCAATTTTTCATCAGCCCTCACTGTTTTACGTTTTTCAGTCAGGTATAAAAACTACCTTATACCGACTAGATCAATAAGTTGAATGCAAAAAAAATAATTGTTTTTAAATTCATCTTCAGGAACAATGTATGGTCGTTTTCTGATCGATTTTAGCAAAACAAATTTTTTTAATTTTCTCGGCTTCGATTCAGTGTAAGGTCATTCAGAACCACCTTCTGAGTCTACTTTAATCTAATACACGCATGTATTTTGCGAAATTCTAAACTTGTTATCTGAAAATGAGGAAAATATAAAATAGTGAATGTATCTCAGCTGCAACATTAACCGTTAAAGGGTTAAGAAAAATGTTTACAACAAAAAAAGTAGAAACACATATATTACAAATTTTCGACAAAATAGATGAATTTTTAACCAAGTAGTTGATTTTTCAAACAAAACAATATATATTATATATATTTTTATTTTTTAAAAAATTAATTTTAATGAAAAAGACGAATTTTGAAGGTAATGGATGAATCACAACCCAATACACCAACATTTAAATTCTCTACAAAAAAGAACAATTTCAAACTAAAATGATGAATCTTCAACAACAACAAAATTCATTTTTAAGTAAATAGTTTAATGTTTGACCAAAAAGATGAATTTTCAACCAAGAAGATTAATTTTATAGAAAAAATTACCTTTTAACAAAATATATGAATTATTATCAACGTAATATGTATTTGAATTAAACGAAAAATAATAATAAAGTGAAACCCTTCAAAAGCCCTGCCTTCTATAGCCCTTCTGAGAATTGACGCCGCGCCGCAGGGAGGTGTAACGGGAGCTGCGCAGGACGCGCGGGATCTGCGACTGTCACTCAGGTGTGAACAAACAAAATCGGAGCGGGCTATAATTAGTTACTTCCCATCCACCGTCAGCCCTAAAATCGGCGCCATGAAGAGTTTCACCGTAGTTAAATTTTAAGTTAAAGAAATTAATCATCAACAAAAAAAAAGGTTTTTTCAACAAAGTACTTAAATTTAAAAAAAATAAGTATCAACTGAAATGACGACACATCAACGAAAGCAATGAATTCTTAAGAAAGTAGTTGAAATTTCAACCAAATATGTAGATGAAATTTTAGCAAAGAAATAGATTTTTAACAAAAAATTAATTAGTTAAATTTTCAACCAATGAAATGAACTTTAAAAAAATGTATCTACCAGGTGTATACATATGAAACCGGTATTGCCATCTAGCGGCCAGTAGGCACACTTGTAGGCACTGTCGGAACTTACCATTTGTGCTAATTGG
>NC_046666.1:66240244-66272479 GCF_010883055.1 Belonocnema kinseyi | reverse complement strand
GGGCGCATACTTTGAATAAAATATTTGTTATCATTCTCTTGAAATAAATGTGTTTTTTTTCTTGAAAAAATACCGGTTTCATATGTATACACCTGGTATATAGTTCTGAACGTTCAAATGAACAAAATATTTTTTCCCAGTTATATTTTATCCATAAATATTGTTCCAACTACAATGTAAAATATGCATTACGATCTTGTTTTAGTACATATATTATTTCCAAATGTAACTGAAGTTCCGAACATTCAAATGAACGAAACTTTTTACTGATAATTATGTAAACTATAAAAGGGGCTAAAATGTTTGTTAATTTACATTGGAATTCATTTATTATTGAAACATAATGCATATTTTTAAATGCAGTTGGAACAATATTAATGGATAAAATAAAATTGGGGAAGAATATTTCGTTCATTTGAACGTTCGGAACTTCAGCTATATTATTTCCAATATAAATGCACAAACATTTTAGCCCTTTTCATCGTTTAAAAAGACATCAGAGAAAAATGCGTCCATTTGAACATTCAGAACTCCAAGCTCATACAAAAAAGATAAATTTTAAATTAAAATCATGAACATTTAGCCCAAAAAATATATTTCGAACCAAAAAGATGCATTTTTATTCCAAAAGAATAATTTTCTACCAAAAATACGACTTTTCAACAAAATACATGTTTTATAACCAAAAAGACCGATTTTTAATCAAAGAAAAGTCGTTTAAATAAAACGACGAATCATTAACAAAAAACAAATTATTTTTAACCAAAATAGTTTTATTTTTAACCCTAGAAAAGGGTTTTTCATTTTTCAACTAAAATTATGAATTATCAACAACAACAAAAACACTTTTCAATAACAAAGTTACATTTTTGACCAATAAAAGTATTTTTAACGAAAATTCATGAATAATCAACCAAAAAAATTATTTTTTAAGGAAGCAGTTCCACTTAAAAATAAGTAGATGAATTTTCAACCAAAAATCAATCAAGTTAATATTTCAAGCAAACATGATTTTCATTTAGAACCAAAAAAAGTGAAATTCATAAAAAAAGGACGAAATGTCAACAAATCAATTAAATGTTCACAACCAAAACTATTAAGTTGCAATAAAAAAGCTACTTTTCAACCAAAAAAAAGATTTTTCAACCAAAATCTTTACTTTTCAACAATACTACAATTTTGAACAAGAATAATTATTTTTAAAAATATATAAAATAAAATTATAGGTTTGAAAGACCTGATTGTTATGAACTCATTTTCTTTTCTAAATATAATTGTATTAGGATAACACGTTTATTTAATTAACCGAATTTATATGCATATCTTCATTGCCTAAATTTATAAAATCTAAGTAAGATGTAGTGGAGATACAGAGCAAATCTGACCGCATTTTACATGGGAAGAGTGGGGGTTGAAAATTTCATAAAAACGCTTCACGTAATTTGTGGATGACCCAACTTCAGTTTATCGAAAATTCCTTGACATTCAGGTGTTCCGTACGATGCTCTAATTTTCCTTCACCAGTTTTAAATTCCCTGACTTTCCAGAGTTTCCTGGCCTGTAGCAACCCAAATACTTCATTTAAAGTTAATCTAGATTTCAACACAGTAAAAAGAAAACCTTAAAATTTAAATTCAATTACTTTCAGGATTGCCTTAAATTCATTAGGTAACTTAATTTATGATATTGAGGTAAACGTACAGTTAACCTGTCTTGGCGGATAGTGATTTATGGTCGAAAATGAACGTAAAAGCCGCATGACTGGTCAAAATTTGTCATATTAAGTGTGTAATAGCAGAATGTCCGTTTCAACGGAGATGAATTTTATCAGATGATAGCGGAACTCGCATTTACTTTTTTAAATTCAGTCCACTCAATACAAAAAATCATCTCGATCGCCGTAATATCTGCCATGACTACATGAATCTCCGAATTATAGATCTCACTTTGCAAACAAAAGAAGGCGCACTTTATCCAGCAAAGCGTGCGCACTTTAAGATTTTGGTTAAATGCTGACTTTCGGCCATCGCGTTCTTCTTTTAATCACACCTTAAATTCCCTCGCTCTATAGGCAGACTTTCAGGTTTTCTTTTTACTGTGAAGGATTTTCCAAAAGCTAATCTACTTGGATCAATAATTTCTAGATAAGCTTTTACTCCAGTTTTTGCATGCAGAACAAAAACGACTCACCAAACCGCTAAATCGGCAAACTTAACTTGCCCTTGTTCCTCACCCTTATGATAGCGCATGATCAAACAAAAGTATTTGCAAGGCATAAGAAAGAGGAAAGAGACAACTTGGTGAAATTGATGATGGCGTCTTTCGAGAAAAAAGATGAAGTCGCAGGAAAAAGGGTCAGTCACCTTTTTTTCTGACGTTTTCGATGGAGTACGTGCGCATCACATTGTCTACAATGAGTGCCGACAAGTGTTGAAAGGGAAGAGGATAGAAAGCAGAAGAGGGAAAAGTGAGACAGGAGGACTGGACTTTCCACTGCGACATTACTCGCAACGTAATAATAAATTATAGCGCGATATCGCGAGAGTACACGAGGAAGGAGAGAGGAGAACAGAAGGAGGAATGGGTGAGGAGAGTTGAGAGTATTGGAGCGAATTGTTTTGTTCGGCAACGGTAACATTGTCGTAACGTGAGAAGATATTGTCCACTGACAACGGAGCCATCATGTGGAAGAGAAGCATTCCGGACACACATGACGCTTGACACGGTAACTGTTTTATATTTTGAAGTCTCATTCCATATAATGGGGTTGTTGCATGAATTTCTGATAATATATATTTTTTAAATTGCGTGAAATTCTAAACATTTCAGTATATTTTAAAAAAGTATCTAAAACCCCTGCCTAAACAGCTTTTTCACCTTGAGACGTCACATCCTGCAAAACGTGGAACCAATCAGAATAATGATATGCAGTGGCTCCATTTATTAATGAAGTATCCAGTCTACAACTCGCCAAGAACAACAAACTTATTTAAAAAAATGTTCCTCAAATTTGAATTTTTTTCGAAATATGCAACAACCCCATTCTATATACCATGCTATCCATACAATTCCAAATTTAATTTTATCTACCCTCTTTTACAATTTTGTGATTTTAAATATTAAGCGATTCTTACAAGAGACTTTTCTCCCGGGAAGAAAACGTATAATCGCGAGCTCAAGGTTTTGCAAGCGTGACGGATCTACATATCGTGATCAGCGAAAAAAATCAGGTACCACGCACAAAACTACATTTGAATCTTTAATCCCTTCAATCCGATGTTATGCATTATTTTATATAAGACATCATTGAATAAATCAGCTTTATTTAACATTAATTGTAATCGAACACTAAAAAAAAAGTTCTAGTTAAAGTTACTACAAGGAGAAACTTTCAGTTATAAAATTTGATGGTATAATATTTATTTTTACAATACGACAATAGCAAGCCAGGATATAGTCACTATTGCAAGAATTACTATTGTCAATATTAAAGTCTGAAGTTATTATGTCTATTGAAATATAAAATAAATGATTAAATAATTGCACTTATACCAAAAGAAACTTACTATAATCCCTAAGACAGGCTGTGAAGTTTACAAAACACAATAGTAAAAACATTTTATGTTCATTCTACGCATTTCTAATTTTTCCCATAGAAAATAGCCGAAAAAATGGCCGAAAGAGCAAAATAAAAATAAATTGGCATTCACTTCACGTACTGTACATTTTATACATCATACATATAATTAGATATTTATATTTTATTCTAAGCTGAAAGAGAAAAAACCTTGTTAGAAGATATCAGCCCTGGCGGGAATTGAACACGGGGCTCCGGGGCAGCAAAACGGAGATATTTCCTTGTGATAAAGCAAATTATAAGTTTTAGGAATTTTATCACCCTCACGGACTTCAGCGCGCGTAATGACGTCATTTCGTACTGGATCGCGAAACACTAAATTCAATTGTTTTTTCTTTCATTGCGCCTTCCCATTGAAAAATGGTAATTTTTCATACCTGTTTTGCAACTTATGTTATTTTAGATGCTAGTTATTGCAACTACGGTTTTATCATTTAATTTGTGAATCACTTTTTTCAACTTCAATCTGCTATCAAAAATATGAATTTTTCTAACTATAAATGGCAATTACTAGGTTTGTAGTATATTTATAAATGAAATGGAAAAATGTATTTCTTCCTATGGCTGCAGCAATAATACTATTTTCTCGGCTATATCCCAGATTGCCAACGAACTTTTGTAAATATCAATATTATGATGCCAAATTTCACGATCAAGAGTTTCTCCGTGTAAACGCGTCTGGTTAAAAAATTCTAATTATTTTAATCCGAATTTATGGTTAATATGACCAAAAAATTATAGTTAATGAACTCTGCGGTTGATTTTTTCGGGTTAAAACTGTTCTGGTTAATATTTCTGGTAACAGATGTGTCGCCATTTTTTGTCGATTTCTAGAAATCTGTCTTTTGTCTCATGTCATTTTGCTGGATGTGTCAATTGACGCTTTGGCGTGAATGTCCAATTCTCGAACAATCGAGACTTGTTAATTGTATTTTCAGTTATATAAGTGTAAATCATTATTGTAAACCGTGAATTTAGTTGTGTTATAAGAAGAAATTGCGCGTTATATGTTTAAACATCAGTGCTACAGGAATATAGTAAACAGTATTGCACGCAAATGCTGTTTATTGTTCTGATGAACGGACTTTTCGAAGCCGTACAGGTTTGCTAAAAGAGTTTGGTTTCAAAATCCCATGGGTTTTCCATTTCTACGTTTCCACAGAAGTTCAGTCGATTAAATTCAATTTCAAAACATTCTACTGATCGGTGACTAATTTACCAAAAATTTCTTATACAATTATTGATGTAAATGTAAAGAGTATTTTAACAATTATTAAATGTTAAACAAGTAAGTAGGGCCAAAAGTGCAAAAATGTACTTTTCATAACACTGTGTCTAAACGAAATTAAGTATATCCTTGTTTTTTGCTCAAAAATATATGCAAGTTATTAAAGTTCGAAATTATAATCATAAAACATTTATATGCATTCCATCTATTATTTTATATACATAGTTTTTTCTAAACGCTGTCTAATGGTACTTCTTGCCCCACATTTGAGGTAAAAAGTACCAACATAAATAAAACCAAAATTTTTATTTCAAATTGCACAGAAGCAGCTCAAAGTACATAGAAACAAAATAATATGAATTTTTAGACAACTGACGTGTTTAAAGACTGATTCATCGTCCCTTTCGCAATTAAGACAGATACAAATTTTTGATTACCAGTTCACAACATACTTCTCATGAACCTACTTTTTGCATACGTGACACAGAATCCATTGTTTGCCTGCGATGCTTTCAGAATAAGCTTCACGATAGGCAGACGATAATCAATTTTTTTACAGCTAATGATTGTGAAATAGCTTAATGCCATATACCTCTCCCCTCCCCCACACACACATTCTCATAAGCTATCTGCACTAAAAGAATACAAAAGAATACTGCATATAAAAATAAATAAATACGCATCAAATTACATCTACTTTATGATCAAAGCAATACCAGAAGGAAAAGGCGGCGATAGAACTACATTCTGCTCAAGAAAACAACTTAACCTTAGCCACGATCTTAAAACAGATTTTAGCGGCTGCCAGCGACTATCAGGGGTTCATGGTGATTCGACTGATCGACTGAAAATGGCAGGTCGATAAACAAATAATCATTTCTTTTTGTGTTATCGAATATGGCACTTTTCCTCGAGACACATTTGACCCCGCTCTACCCTACACCAAATTTTAAGATTACAAAGATTTAAACAATTTAAAAGATTTCAGAAAACTTTGTAAGGACTCTAAATATTTCAATGATTCGAAAGACTTTCCAAAAATTCAAAAATTTTCAAAGATTTCAATTTTTTAGTTTCACAAAGATTTTAAATAATTCAAGGATATTAAATATTTTCAAAGATAAATTTTTTTTAATTCTAAACAGATTTTAAATATTCCAAAAGATGTTAAGTATTTCAGAAGATTTCAAAATATTAAAAAAAAATCTAAAAGATTATGAAAGACTTAATAACGATTTCACAATGATTTCCAAGATTTTAAAATATTTCAGAAGATTTTGCAAGGATTTTGAAGAATCTAGAAAAATATCAATGATTTCAAAAGGTTTTACAAAGATTTCACATAATTCAACCAAATTTAAAACATTTCACAACGATTTCAAGGATTTCAAAATACTCACATGACGACTTTTTGAGGATCTTCACTTGGGGTTATTGGTAGAGACATTGATCGGCAACCTGGGTCGGAGCAGTGTTACGGAATGAACGTGTTACTCAAATAAATAACAAGTGAACTCAGTATCAATCTAAACATTTTATATCCGTTCAAGCATCATATTGGATTGACTTATAACACCCTAATATCATCAGTCACTTGACTTACACCGTGGCTATGATGTATAACCAGGTTCCACCCAGTAAAAGTTTTGAATACAAAATAATAATGAAAAAGATTTCAAAAAGATTTATAAACATTTTAAAGATTTCAAAATATTTTAAAAGAACTTCACAAGAATGCAGATTTTAAGTACACTGGAACTTGGAATTAAAAACGGTTTCGGACATGAGTCGCATTGGCCTTGATCCTATTTCAAGACCGTCTGAACGTAAACAGGCAGGGGTGCGTGAATAATTTCTGTTGGATTTGCACGGCCCTTCTGCATGTTTGTTTCGCTTCATTGAGCAAGCTTGCCTTGCTTTTTTACATTACGAAGCCGCCGCGGCATTAATTCTCGGAACGGCGTAAATCCAGACTCTAGCGCAGGGCTCACCAAAAGGCAGCCATTGGCTGCATTGGCTGCCAGTGGCAGTCAAAAGACTAGGTCAAACTGGCCTTAATAAATCTATTTAGAAGATTTCACGATACCTGCTATATGCTAGATTACTGATCATATTACTTTTAATAGTAAAAACATTAGTTTATGTGAATTCGGAAATTAGAAATTTAATTAAAAATATTAAAATAATGCTGAAGACTTTTGAAATAGATGCGGTTAAAAAAATCCCTAACTATTCCAGATTTTCCAGAAATTTTGCACAATTCCATGCCTTTTCCAGATTTTCCGGACAGTCCTGCCGTTGGAAACTTTTGAAATAACTTGACGAATTCCGTCAAGCGAATTCGTTTCAAGCAATTCGTCCTTTAAAACATCCATATTATAACCCGCAGAGAACCAGTTCTCTAGCTAAATGAGCGGTTCTCACGCATTACTCAGCGCGCCGTTTTCATCGCCATAATTACATCGAGACCCACTGCGCGACTGATCCTTTTTTCTGACTGCTACGACGGTAGAAACTACCGTGATCAGAATCATTCATCGATAATGACTTGCCTCTGAATAGCTTACTGGCTCTGAACTTATTTATATGCATCTAGTTTAAATTCAATCTGAAAATCTAAATATGTAAACTTTAAATCAAACTAAATGCTGAGTTTTAAACACTCAGAAAAAATGTACTTGTACCAAAACAACTGTTTTCTTAGATATACATAACAATGTGGCTGAATTAAACAAATTTCGAATGATTTAACAAAATAATTAATTGGACCAACAAAGTTTTATTGTTGAATCAAACAAATACTCGATCTACCAAAAATTTGTTAGAAAACAATCAACAAATTTATTGGGGTCAACCAAAAATGTTGTTGTACACATAATAACTATATTCTATGACTGACCCAACAAAAATTTCGTTGATTCAATCAAATTTGTATGTACATTCGAGAAAACCTTTTTTTATATGTTTAAAACTCGGTATCTACTTAACATATTTAGATTTTGAGAATCAATTTAAACTAGAAGCATATCAATCGTTTTCTGAACGAAGACAGAAGGTCGAAATGTCGACGACCTCTGATTTTTAATTATGTGAAATAAAACTATGTAATTATGATATGTTTTAAAATAATGCCCATTTTCTCCGAGTTATACAGAATAGCTGAGTGTAACGTATTATTTAAGGATTTTGAGCTACAGAACCTGAATCTTGGTTGTCTCACCCAAGTTTCATAAATTACCTGCAGTGCCGGTTGTCTGCAGGGTGTACTTTAAGCTTTCTTTGCATACACATGAATAGTCATAGAGTTTAAATTTGTTTTTACAACTCTGTGGTATGATCATAAACATTTGTGATCTTGCTATATACCCATCCATAAATCACTCTCGATAATCGATAGAGTACAAACTATCCCTATAGTCTAACTCTAAAGAAGTATTACTCGTGCATAAGGATATGTCACATGATTGCCCTCGGAAATTCAATTATTCATGACTACTCAATCTCAATGGGCACATTCTGTGATGAATTTGACTATATACGTTTTTGACATACGTACGCGCGCGCGCGCGCGCGCGCGCGCGTGTGTGTGTGTGTGTGTGTGTGTGTGTGTGTGTGTGACTGTGTGTGTGTGACTGTACTGATGTCCTTAGTGCCCTAATCAGAGGATAGAAGGATGTGGGTCATTACTAAAGAATGTAATTACACCCACTGTATATGAAAACTAGGAATTAGGGGGACATGAGCATCAGACCCTTAAATATCTAACATAGTTCCCACCATGCTAAACCTTAGAACTCGATTCCAAATTACTGTCTCATGTACCGATTATAGATTGAGTTTCTTTCTTTCTTTCAATCAAAAGACCTCGACGTTTATTCGCAAAACCAACGGTTTCAAGCTTACGCAGAAGGACAAAGAAATCGGTCCCATACTTTCAGTCGTTTTTGTAGTTTACTCTAAATCCCGTTAGGATTTCTCCCGCTCGTTCGTACGCACCGAGAAGGAACGACAAAGCGAATCGACGGGGTCAACAAACTTTAAAGTTTCGATACATTCTCGTTAAAAGCCACAGGCTAGGCTGGGCAACGACAATTTTGCATTATTTATCAACGTGGAAGATCTGCTTATTTGAAAGTCTTTTAGAATCGTACCAGAAATAACTAGTACTCCTTCAGGAACATGTATAAAAATTCTAGACTTATTCAATATACCAAAGATATATCAATTCATTTGCCCTAAACAAGATTTCAAAGCATTTCGAAAGATCTGAATGTATTTCAACAAATTCCAATAGATTTTAAGGTATTTGGAAGGACTAAAATGTTTCAGGATAATTCAAATGACTCCAAAAGACTACGAGAGACTTCACAGATTTGAAACGAATGTAAAAGATTTCAAGAGTTTGAAGAAATAACGTCCTAGTAAAATTTCAGAGAGAATCTTAAACTGTTACGAAATTTCATCACATTTTAAGGTACTTCAAGAACTTTAAACAGATTTCCAAAGATTTTGCTGGACTTAAAAGGGTTTCGACTAATTCGGAAGGATTTCAAGAAATTAAGTTTCAAAGATGTGAAGGGATTTAAAGAGTTCAGAGCATTTGAAAACATTTACAAAGGTTTTAAATAATTTTAACAGATTCTAAGAAGTATAAAGAAACTGCAATGGTTTTAAGGGGTCCCGAGGAATATGAATAGCTTTTAAAAGATTTCAATGGACTTTTATACATTGTAAGAGATTTTCAATTGATTCAGAAATATTTTCACGAATTAAAATTTTGTTTATGAATTTTAAAACGATTTCAAAGTTTGCAAGAGATCTCTAAATATTTTACGGAATTTGAAGGATTTTAATGGATTTTTTATCTTTTATTATTTATTTTTGTTATCTGATCAATGTTCTGACAGAGAACATAAAAAATATTGATAACACGTAAGTATTAGATATAAACTGACTTATAACTAGAATTTTAGCTCAGATCGTCGAATAACCATCTTTGCTAGAAAGCGCAAAAAATAATCTCTTAATTAAATAATAAATATTGTTTGTCTAAACTATTCGCTTCAAAGGTGATATGAAAGTATCAAGTGATCCATCAAATATATTAATATCTGGACAGAGAGTTTCTCGTTACAGTTCCGGCATATTTCCGAGATTGAAGTGTGTAAGCAATCTATGTTATATGAACCCTGTCTTTTTCCTCCTACTCTCAATAGATTCAACTCCGATTATTTCAGAAGTTATATAGTCAAATACTCTGAATCTCTATAGGCATTAGCAACCTATAAGCTACTGATTTCAAGAAACAGTTTTGTACTGATTTAAGTTTCTTTTTGTGAATATCAGAGTACGGGTTCCACACTACATACTAGGGTGGCTCAAAAAGGCTTTTATTTTTTAGAGGGAAACGATTTCCCCAATTTCATTCCAAATCCGACAAAAAATTCCGTAATTTTTTATTTTTTTATTTTTCGATTTTAACAAGTGCCGGCTTTGACTTGAAGTTTCCCATGTAAAATACATGGGGAAAAATCACTTTTTTGGGTTTTTTGAATAATTTTTTAGGGTTTGAAAAAATGTGATGGGAAAGTATGAGAGCCTGTAGAGAATTATCTAACCAAGAATTTCATGTATCACATATATGGGTTTGACACCCCTAACACACCCCCATGAGTACCTGAAAACTACCCTTAAACTCAAAAATGTCAATTTTTCATGAAATCGACCTTTTGAACACTGTGTTCTTGTATTTTTTTACTTAAAATTATTAATATTGGTCTAGTGGATACATTTATTATCATTGGTTAATTAATTTTGAATTATTTAAACAAATAGAATTTGTTTAAATAAGTTTTTTCTCAAAAATTCGTTTTTCGCCCTAAAAATTATTACTATTAGTCTAGTAGAGTATTTATTAACATTGGTTAATTAATGTTTTATTATTTAAACAAATGGGATTTGTTTAAACCATTTTTTTCGAAATTTTGTTTTTTCCTTAAAAATTATTACTATTGATCTAGTGGAATATTTTTTAACATTAGTTCATAAATTTTCAATTGTTTAAACAAATGGAATTTGTTTAATTAATTTCGTTTCGATTTTTTTAAAATAAAAATTACTACTGTAAGTCTAGTGGAATGTTCATCAGTTATAATTAATAACTAATTTAATAACAATTAATTTATCAGTAATATTTAACTAATAATTTTTATTAACAAAATTTGTTTAAATCAAATTAATCAAACAATGTTGATAAATATTACACTGAAGAAATATTCACAATTTTGACTGAAAAAATTATATACAGAAATTCCATTTGTTTAAGCAATTGAAAATTAATAAACTAATGTTAATAAATCTTCCACTAGACCAATAGTAATAATTTTTAAGGGAAAAAACGAAATTTCGAAGAAAATTGTTTAAGAAAATCCCATTTGTTTAAATAATAAAACATTAAGTAACCAATGTTAATAAATAATCTACTAGACTAACAGTAATAATTTCTAGAGGGGAAAACGAATTTGCGAGAAAAAAATTATTTAAACAAATTCCATTTGTTTAAATAATTGAAAATTAATTAACCAATGATAATAAACGTATCCACTAGACCAATATTAATAATTTTAAATAGACAAAATACGAGAACACGGCGTTCAGAAGGTCGATTTCATGAAAAATTGACATTTTTGGGTTTAAGGGTAGTTTCCAGGTACTCGTGGGGGTGTGTTAAGGGTGTCAAACCCCTAATTATAAAAACTCAAAAAAGTGATTTTTCCCCATGCATTTTACATGGGAAACTTGAAGTCAAAACCGGCACCTGTTATAATAAAAAATAAAAAATTAGGGAATTTCTTTTTTCGCATTTGGAATAAAATTGGGGGGGGGGGGGTCGTCGCCCTCTAGCATGCAAAAAAATTTTGCCATGTATTTTCTGGACCACCCTACTACATACATACGTATTCGAGTACAGGCCTTATAATTGACGTGCAAAGGATTTTGAAAGATGAAATTCTTCGGAAATTGATTGAGAAGCACAAGATAAATCGCAACGCTCTCAACGTACGAAATTTCAACAGCCAAAAACAGGTGTTAATTATCATATTTTTTAAAAATGATTACAAGTCAAGTTAAAAGTTAATTAATACTCCCTAAGACGAGGCATTTAATATTTTTTCATAAGACTTCCAATGTATCGCCTTAAACTTGAACAAATTGGAAGGCAGTGCACCGGAACGAAGGAAGCAACCTGACTTTCCGAATCCTCAGGCGAACTTGGAACTTCGGACAGAAGCTGAATAGAGACGAGATCAGCGAGTTTATAACGACGGATATACGAGAAACGTAAGTCGAGACATACATATAATGGCCACAGAGAAGGTGCATGACCATGAGGATGAGGATACCTCTTGAATAGGAACCGGAACCTGATGTTCGTGCGCAGAATCGACTATATGACTGCACACGTCCGCCCGTGCATATGAATCAGATAACAGGGAAGACGCCGCTCTTCTAGCAGAAGAGGTTATCAGTGAACCATTGATTTCTTCGCGCAAAAGTAAAGTCTGAGCCAGGCTTGTTATACGATCGTCGAAAGACGAGTGGAAGATAGATAGCGCGTTAAAAGCTAATAAAAATTCCGATGGAGGTTCAATGTAAGTAATAACAATGCTCAATGTTTAAATGAGTCGCGCAATCAGTAGCCCTCAGATCCAAACATTTTGAAATCTAAATGCAAAATATAATTATGACTAGTAAAAATATAAGCACGCTTATCAAATGTTTCTTATTTTGATTGCCTAATTATCAAATTAAAAGGAATGCTTAAATTAAAAATTCTATACAATATAACTAATAATAATAAATTAAAGTAAATATTGAAATAGCTACATCGGCTTTCATACAATTTTTATTTTTATTGGATAACAGTGATCTGTAACTTTCCTATACAGGAATTAGAAGCAAAGAAAACAATTAATAATTTTATCTGGGATTTTATATCGTAATAAGATGTTATAAACATAGAACTTCATAAAATTAGAAATAAGAATAGATACAAGAATTTATGTAAATAGTGGTAAATAGTAAGGTTATATAAAATACGTAGGTGTAAGTGGTAATTTTATGAGAAGCGGAGGCTACATTTTGATGATTTTCAAAATCAAAAGTCGAGTTTTTAATTCTAAACCTTCCAAACTGAAAATTTTTTTAATGTAAATTATTAAAATTATAAAAATATTAAATCATAAATTGTTAAGATTAAAAGCTCTTTGTTTTTAAAGATTAACTATTTTAATTTCTACATTTTTCAGGAGTAATAGTTGAAAATTCTTGAATTTTGAACATGTATTATTACAAATTTTTTACATTTGAAGATTTATATTTTATATGGAATTCTGGAATAGTTCAATTTTTAATATTTACAAATGAAAATGTTATTTTTTTATTTTTACGATTTGCAATTGAAAATTCTTAAATTTTGAAGACGTTTAAATAAATATGCTTAAATTTTGATAATTTTAGAAATTAAAAGTCAACTTTTCAATTCTAAAACTTTCAAATTGAAGAAATTTCGAATTTAAAGAATCAAAATTACAGAATTTTTCATTTTAAAACTTAAAACTCGCATAGGTTTTAATTGTACATTTTTAATACTAAATACTCTTCAATGTTAAAGATGTACCATTGAATATTCCAAAATTTCCCATGGAAAATTCTTCAATTTTAATGATTTGCAGTTTAAAAATCTTTAATTTTAAAGGTACATAAATAAAAAATCTTAAATTTTTGTGATTTCCGCATCAAAAGTCAAGTTTTCAATTATAAATCTTCCAAATGCAAGTAATTTCGAATGCAAAATAGAAAAAATTACAGAATTTTAAATTATAAAACTTAAAACTTTCATTTTTTAAATGGTATATTGTAAAAGTTAAAAGCTATTCAATTTTAATAATCCACAATTTAAAGTTCTACGATTTTAAGGACACACAATTGAAAACTGTTTAATAAAATAATTTCGAATGGTAAATTTTTGAAATCGAGTACGCTTCAATTTTAAAGGTGTACAATTAAAATTTCGACAATTTTGAAGATTTACAATTGAAAATTCTTAAATTTTAAAGATTTATAAATAAATATTCCTAAACTGTAAAGATTTTAAAGATCAAAAGTCAAGAGATGTTAATTCTAACTAAAAATTACAAGTTCTACAAGTTGGGAGAGTTAAAATTGAAAATTCTTCAAACTTAACTTTCCCAACACATCTAATTTCAAATGACCCTGAAGCCAACGAAAAATGATTGATATGTCGACCTAACATCATGAAATTCGGATATCACAATTCAAACTAAAGAATTTCATCAAATCGCAACAACTTCAACTGAGAAGAAAATTTTATAAGATGTCAAACTGGCATA
Organism: Belonocnema kinseyi; assembly: GCF_010883055.1. Lineage (NCBI taxonomy): Eukaryota > Metazoa > Arthropoda > Insecta > Hymenoptera > Cynipidae > Belonocnema > Belonocnema kinseyi. The sequence continues at coordinate 66,258,201 of NC_046666.1, read as the reverse complement.
TTCTAATAAAATGCCAAATGAGTGGCGTGAAAATAAATCAACAGAAAAGCTGACGCGATAAGTGACCGTAAAAATAGGAGCTTTAAAGTGGACAAGTCAATGAATGAATTTAAAGACATAATTAATAATATAATATTAATACATAATATTGTACATAATTATAATAATTAAACAGAGAAGATAATTTTTTTTAACCGTTTGAAACCAAAAACCGAGATGTATAAAGATAATATAAAACGCATATGCGACCAAATTTACTGATAATTATTTTATTGATTTCATTCTTTTATGAATAAATGCCCCCTTTCTTCACATAATCAAAAAATAAATGAGCAGTTCATCTGAAGAATGAAAAGGAACATGAACCGGGATGTTAAAAGGAATCGATGAAAGGACAGGGGTCCAGTAGAATTACTGTTCGGAAGTGGAGTGCCCCATGTTACAATAGGTTCATCTACCAAGAAACTCACTCAGTAATTCGACGACAATGAGATTAATTTATTATCTCAAGAATTATTTCTGTACCCAGTTTACTCATTGTCTACATGCACATACCGAGATATCGTGGCTCAATAGCATGCGAACGCCTTGTTTTATTTTCATTTCAATTATTTAGGATTGACAAAAAAAATTGTTTAATTTAAAAAATCCACGAGGCCTAAAAGATGAATGCTGCAAAGCAGTTTATTCTTTAAACTTGAGTGAGATAAAAAAATGGATCTATTGTAAGTTATTGAAACTTTAAACTTCGAAGAGCGCAAAATTTGCGAGAAAATTGACTTTCTGCCTGATACATGCATAAATTTAGATAATTCTGGCCTATTATTCTAAAAAATACAGTTTTCCGTTCCATCTTAGCAGCGATCGGAACCGAACCTTTTAAATTCTAAAGGTTCCGGGCTCGGACCCGCACCCTTCAAGTTCTAAAGGGTCCGGGTTCGTTCCCTTTCAGTTCTTAAGGGTACAGATCCGAACCCGGACCCTTGCTGGACCATTTACGTCCCTGGACCCTTTAAAATTAAGGGTTCCAATCTCTGCATCTTAGAATATTTCTCCCATCAAATTCACTGGAATTTGACAGATTTGGAGTGAATTTCTGTTGATTGGCAAATAAATTTCACCCAAAAAAAACCCTAGAATTTTGCAGAAAACAAAACGTTGGAAAAACGGAGTGGAAAACAGCAGGTCATCTGCGTGTGATTTTACACTGCCTGGGTTATTTTACATATAACTAAAACTGACAAAAAACGTTTAAAATTTATGATATTCTTCGTTTTCAACACCTTTGAATTCCATGATTTATTTTCTTTAAAAAAAAAAGATTTTTTACACTGTTTACAGTCATGTAAAAGAATAAGTGGGCTGGAAATAATTCCACGGCGAAACTAAAATATTTACGCAGGTACGTAAAATGAGCGTAAAAATTTAAATTTAACATAGATTAAAAAAACACTGGACGTATTCTGCCCCATATATACATATTTTCAGCTACGACACAATGAACAATTAAACATTATCAAAATTATATTTTTTCCAATAATGTGTGCTTTTATTATATTTTTGCTACTGTTTTCAAGAATTCTAAGGGCAAACAGTGAAAAGGCAAATTGAGCCACTGCTCGGGATTTCTTTAGTGAAACCCCATGAATAATAAGTAAATAAAATAAAAATAGTTACATTTTTAACCAAAGAAGTGGTTTGTAAAAGAAAATGATGAATTTTTCACCAAGCAAATTAATATTCTTCTACAAAAGAAGAATTTTGAACTAGACAGTTTAATTTTCAACTAAAGAAGAACTTCCAACCAAATAAGAAGTAGTTGAACAGTTAAAAAAATTAATTTGCATTAAAAAGGGATTTTCAACAAACTAGTTTGATTTACAAAAAAAAATAATTTTGAACAACAAAAAAAAGAAATTTCTACAAAACAGTTAAATTTTATATGAATTTTAACTATAATGATAAATCGTCAATAAAAACATTTTTAATTTGAACTGAAAATGGAATAGTTGGATTTCTAATTTAATAGGGTAATTTCTAACCTAAAAAAATAAACGATACACAATCAAAATAGTTCAATTTTTAACCAAAGAATTGAATTTTATGCAAAATACATGGCTTTTCTACGAAAAAATATAAATTTTCCATAAAAAATGGAATAGTTTATTTTTAGTTCAAAAATTAATTTAAAAAAAATGTAGGACTTAAAATTTAAAAGGTTAATGAATTAAAATAATGAATCAATCAGAAAAATTAAGTTGGAACTAAGTAATTCCACTTTTAACTAAGGGGATATTCAAGTATTACACAAGATCTTTTGAGATCACCCCCCCCCCCCCCCCCCCCCCCTGTAAGCAACAATAAGCATTTTCTATAAGCCCCTCGAGATTACGCAAGATTTGCTTGAAACCCTCCTCCTATTTTTTTCGTTTAGGACACGTTTTCTTAGGCTAAAGAAAAAAAACACTATTATTTGAGTAAAACATAAATGTATTTATTCGCTCATATTGATGTTACCAGATTCTTATCAGCGGCAAGATTTTAAAACTGGTTTTTGTAAACGATGCGAAATCTAAAGTAAGATTTCAATGCCCCCTGACGCCAAGTAAGAAAAAATAAGAAATTAATAAGACCCCCCCCCCCCATTTGCTTACTTAATACTTGAACAGCCTCTAAATAGCTGAATTTTCACCAAAAAATATAATAATTTATGTCAATTAAAAAAGATTTTAATTTGTAACCAAAAACAGTTGAACTTAACCAAAGAAGACGAATTTTTAACAACATAGTTGAAAATCCTAGTTAGTTGAATAGTTAAATAACCTAAGTAGTTGAATTTTTAACAAAAAATGTAATACTTGATACTTTAACCAAAAAATATTTTAATTTGTAACCAAAAATATTTCAATTGAACGAAAAACAAATTTTCAACAAGATAGTTAAAAATCCCCGATCAATACATTTCTAGATAATAGATGATTTTTTAAACCAGACGAATTTTTAGCCGCTTTAGATTCTTCAGTCAATAAAGAAAAAAAATTGCATAAAAAATGTGGAATTTTCATGCCAGAAAGACGACTTTCTCACAAAACAGCTGAATTTTTAACCCTTAAATGACACTGGGGGTCCATTGGACCCCAGACCATTTTTGAACGAATATAAAAATTAGTAAATTCCATGAAGTTTTCGTGTTTTTTTTCAAAGTGTTAAAAATAAAATTTAAGTTACTAAACCGATTGATTCTTTAGAAGAGATGTTAAAGAATACAAAAAAAAAACTTCTGAACAAAAATATCAAAAATTTAACTTTTTACAACAGTTTAAAGACGTTGGGGTCCAAAAGACCCCAAGTGTCAGCTTTCAAACAGGTTTTACAGCAAGTAAACAATTTCATTTAACTGATTGAGAACCATCTGTACAATATGTTAATTTTTTTTAATACTTTTCAGAACTTCTAATTATTGTGGGCAATTTGATTCTTTCTTTTCTTCTTGAATAATAGTAAAATTCCACACATGTCAAGTTATCGAAATGCAATTAATGCATTAATGCATTTAATGAAAAATCAGAAAAGCGATAAAAAATCAGGACATTTTATAATGAATCGGGACACCTAGTCACCCTACAATAACTAGATGATTATTTAAATTTCTGCACACATTCCGGTTAAACATTTGTCTCCATAATTTAGATTTTTAATTCCAGCCTCCAAAAATAACACCCACGTTAAAAGAGAAACTCTTTCAGAATTCGATATCTTCAAGATATCCGAAAAATTTCCTACTTTTTAGGTTAAACGAGATTAGAAAATCCATGTCAGTGGCACACAAATTTTCGAAAATCTCAACTCTTATGTTAATATCATACATTTTATGCATCCTCACAAAATAATAGAAATAAAAAACTAACCTCTTAACTCAAAAATTGTTTGCTGAAACAAACTTGATTCAATTTTTCAATCCACGCTATGATTTTTCCAGTCCTTTCCAGTCGAGACTTGCCATTGACCTCCGAAACATAAAATTTGAATTTAGTATTGTCAGATTAGTTCAGTGTCTGAATAATCTCACTGACAAATTTTTAATGAAATTTAGTTATAAAGATATGCCAGGCTTATAACAAAAGCTAGATAAAATAATTAGGCGCCGAAAATGACGACAAAACGAAAGTTGACGAAAGCCGGCGTTGCCGATGACATTTGTGACAACGATATAATATCTTTGCAACGATGGAACGTTGCGTTTACGTTAAAAACAAAAGCACTCCACAAAAACGGGTGAAAATGACAGAAATTAAAATGCTAGGTATATAATTAGACAATATACTCACTTTTAAGAAGAAATATTCTTAAAATTCTGATGATATTTTACTCCAGAAGCCGGCTATTGCGCGTTCGTTCCACCTACAGGCAACCACACAGATACCAGACATTTCGTGTCAACTGATCAAAGATACAGGTCGTGACATCTGTAGGAAACAAAGGAACGCTTTATATTACCGATATTCACGTGGTAAATTCAAAAATATATTTCTCTGAGCGCCCTTGAATCTTTTTCGGGGTCGTTCGAGAATTAAGTCAGGCTATTTTTTAAACGTTTTCCGCACTTTGCCTTCTTCGTTACAGGGGATCACACAATGCCCCCCCCCCCTCAGGGTGACGTTACAAATGACACCTCCACCCATTTTCAGTGAAATTTGTTATTCAATTTCATTACTGATGAATGCCTAAAATATACTTTACTGTCTAAAATGCTATCAAAAAAATTAAAATAGGGTGCTTTGTCACGAAATATATTGAATTCAGTATGAAAATATCAAGCTTTCAAGTCAAAATATATTTCATTTTCAAAAAAAAGACTTGAATTTTCAAGCTAAACTCTCAATTAAAAATTTAATAGTTGAATTTTCAATTAAAAACTAAATATTATAAGTCAAAAATCAGTTCAAAAAATTAATTTTGAACTAAGAAAAAAAAATAAGTGAAAAAAAATGTTCAACCAAAAAGTATAATCTTTAACGAAAACAGATTAATAATTCTGAAACAAAAAATATAGTAGGCGAGAAAAAGAGGAGGTTTCTTTAAAACAAAGGGAAAACAGGAATTATTTAAAAAAGGGATTTGAAGATAGGTGAAACAGTTTGAAGTCTCTTAGATGCTTTACTTGTAAAATAAAATAACTAATGTAATATTTGTTTTATCAATCATTTAAAAAAATTGTAGTATGACATATTTTTTGAACGGGCCCTTTACAGTTTTGACGAAGAACTCAAAAGGTAAAATTAAATTAAAATAAAACAAAATTATGATTAGCAAAGAAAGTGATTCATAATTTAATTATATTTTATTTAATCAGATCATAAATGGAACATCAATGTTTTTTTTCCCGGACCCTATATACATAGATCCGAAATGTGGTGAATTTACTTGGTGGTAAAATGTCATTCCAGGCCAGTAAGTGTTATTTAAAATCACCAAACGATTTCCTAATTCTTTTTGAAGACTCCAGCATCCTATAATGAATAATTTGATAAAATTTATTATTTATTAATAGTGAATTTAATTTCTATAATTCAAAAGAAAATTCAGGGTCACCTTTTGGAACGTCTTCATCTATAGGGTCCAGAAAATCAAGCGAATAATTATAATCTGGCCTTGTTAACAAGTTAGTGTTCCATTTTCTTTGAGGCAATCTTGCATGAAGATAGGAATTTAATTGATCAGACTCATCGTACGTGAGTCCCTCAAAAGAGACATTTTCTTTAATGTCACCATTTGGATTTTTATACCAGCTTCCACGAGGAACCACCAATGCATCTTCATTTATCTGTTCTACTGTAGCTGCTAAACGATCTTCCTCTTTTAGTTCTTTTGTAGTGATTCCCTAAATTGGTTTTTAAGTAAAAGTAAAAAATCAAGTTTTCAATGCATCAAAATATTTTTTATATTATTTTTTCTAATTTCCCAGTAGTCGTTAAAACGTGGAATCGTCCATAAGCTTAGTTACTAATTTTAGGCAATTTTTAACCCCATCGCCTCCCTGGTTGACACCGTAGCATTAGCTAACAACCCCCTTCTCGCCCATACTCGAAAAGTTACATACCCCTAAATTCTATCAAAATATGAGAAAAAGGGTGACTTTTTGCGAAACTACGGTAAATAATGGATTCAATATGCAAACGCTTTATATGTATATCGAATTTTCCACAAAACAAAAATGGAACAATGAAATTTTCAGATGAAAAATTAATTTTAATTTTTGGAAAATGAATGAGGTTAATCTTGAAAAAATACGAATTTTTAAACAAACTAGTTTAACTTTCAATCAGGTAGATGAATTTTTAACTAAAAAAGTTGAATTTTTAACCACGAAATGTTCAACCAAAAAGATTAATTTTCCAGCAAGAATATTATTTTTTTACCAAAAACACGAATTTTCCACAAAATACATAAGTTTGGAATAAAATTGTTAAATTTGGAAACCAAAAGAAAAAAGGATTTGTAACGTTACACATTGGTAACATAATATATGGTCGGCCTCTTAATATAGAAAATTACGTCATTAAGTTTGTTGGGATCCTCGTTAGGTGAAAATGGTGGATTCAAATTGTGAACGATAGTAACAACAGATGGATCCCCTTCGAATTTATTGACTGCAAGAGGCGATAAAAATCTTCCACATTTGTTGGGTTTAGGCATTAATAACCAGTTCATACCGTCAGTGCTTTTTTAAAAATAAAAATATGTTTTAATTGTATGGTTCCTGAATAAATCAAATAAAATATTTATATTTTTTACCTGTAATAGTAGACCCGTCCATTGAGGCAATCTTTTTGATAGCCATAGGCAATTTGATAATCATTTTTCACACCATTGATTCTTCCCCAATAATAACAATTTCGAAAATGATTTTCCTGTTGTAAGATTAACAAAGAATTTTGAAGTAGCTGAGAATTTTCTGTACCTAAACATATTCCAGAATAACCTATAAGATCTAAACTTTCTAATAATCTAAGGCACTCCATATTAAGAATAATTAGTTTTCGAAAGAAGAGGAAAAAACAATTTATGAATTTTAAAATGCAGGTAAAAGTGACATTGATATTGATATTGCCTAGAAGGAACTTTTTACTTCAATCATTCGTATCTTATAAACAGTAAAGGCAATTAAAGCCAATGACATTTGTTACTCAGATGAAAATCACTTCGAAACATTGAACGAATTGAATTTAAAACTCTTTCCCGCGTGATTTTGTATCTGGAAAAATCCACCAACCAGCTTTGCTCTATGTTCCCCACCACTGCACAACGACGCAGCATCCCTATGCGTCGCAAAGCAAAAACCCAAATGCTCACGTCAAGCCGGAAAATGACAGTTGATGAATTTTTTCTACTTGTCACTAGTTATTAAAATATATTGTTAGTATATACATAAACACTAAAATAATTATTGTATTCCAATATTTGTTTCTATTGATAATCCTTTCTGCTGTAAGCAGAACCAAAACCAAAGTTTTGGGAATTTGGTCGCGAAAACGTTTGGCATCTAACGGTCTATTCAAACGTTTCATGCTTGTGACTTGGCTGTGTGAATTAGAATTTTTTGGGATAATATTCTATTTTTATCGACGATTTGGCTTTATTATTAATAGTTATTGGTTGCCTGCGAAAAACGTTTCACAAGCATGGCTTATTTAAAAAAAGCTACTAGAAATGCCAGAAACAAACAGACAGACAGGTACAAATTATTTTACTTACTTTGCATGGTTTTTTAAGCAAGCGTAAATGAAAGTCAAAAAACACAAATTGTGAAAATATTTTTCATTTTCTGAGCCACAATAGTGTCAATACTTGCTTGGATTTAGGGACCGTCCATAAACTATGTTACCAATTCCTAGGTGTGGAGGGGGTCAACCTTACAAATTTTCTGCACCATAAACTTTGCATATAAAAATTTTTGAATAAATAATTTTAATTCATCATAAAATTGATTTCTAAAGGTTCAAACATTATTGATAGAAGGGAAAATTTAAATTGTAAATGATTGTTTAATAATGGGAAATAATTCTGTTCTTAACATGTCGGCTACCACACTATAATTTGTAAATTTTCTTACATTTTTAAAGGGGTAGAAAAATTAAATTGTAGGCAAAAACTTATTTCAAATAACTCGGAAAAAATAGGAACTTTGGACTAATTATGAAAGATTTGAGATTTCTCGGAAAATATTAAACGGTTTATGTTTTATTTTAAAAAATAATTATTTTAATTTTTGAAGATTTCAAAATGTGTGGAAAAAGAATATCGAAGACTGGGGCCTTTTTTTTAAATTTTCAAGGATGCAAAACTTTTTTAGGTAAACTGCATTTTGTAGCACAATTGTGCAATTTCTCCATCTTAATACTTTTAGAAAAAATGGTAATATGTTCAAGAGACATTCAGAAATTTTGAAATGATAAAAAAATAATTAAAACCTGTAAAGATTTTTAGAGAATTTTGTGAGGTTTCACAAAAAGAAAAAAAACTTGTTATAGGTTCCTAGGGAAAATTAAAATAATTTCTTATTTCGAAACATTAATTTTAAGAGATTGTTTAAAAAAAAATTTAAACATTTCAAAAGATTTAAAAGATGGTTAAAGAAGAATGATTGGATTTTCATATTAGTTGTTCAACTAAAAATGAAGCTATTCCATTTTTGGTTGAAAACTAATTTTATAAATTGAAAATTGTTATTTTCTAGCTGAAAGTTAAACTTTTTGGTAAAAAATAATTTACCCTTTTTGGGGAAAAATTAATCTTCTTGGTGGAGAATTTAATCCTTTTTATGAAAAGTTCAACAATTTCGTGGAAAATTAAACTATTTAGTCGAACATTCAGGTTTAAAATTCGGCTATTTTGTAGATAGTTCGTCTTTTTGACTTAAAAATCTAACCATTGGAATGAAACTTCATATCTTTTATCGAGACTTAATTATTTTAATCTAATAAAAAAATTATTTAAATAAATTCAGTACATTTTAATTAGAGACATACAAACAAAACGCAACAAAAATCCAATAATTATTATGCAACTAAAATCTTTCTTTGGCATATTTAGTTTTCACTACACTGTGATTGTTGAAATGATTCTACTTTTAAAATTGAACCAGTTTCGTAAACATAAAACTTTTTCGAAGCAAAATTTATATACTAGAAATTAAGGCAAAAATTATTTGAAATAATAATTTTTAAATGTAATGTTTCTTGCCATTATTCTTATTACTGCGAAAATGTATTTAAGTATCAAATTTATTTAAATTATATTTGCCTACTATACAAAAATCTACAGCTGTGTAAGGTTTCTTACAATTTATAATAATATTTTTCGTACAAACAGATTAATTGAAAAATAACAAAAAAGGCATCAAATAATAAAAAATTTAATTTAATTGCATATACGTAATTGAAAAATAATTTGTAAAGAACTTTTTACGATTAAAAATTTTGTTCATTAATTAAAAAATTGGCGACAACAATTTTTTCGACTACATTGGTATTGTTTACTCATCAATTGTACTCCTTTAAAATAAAATAATGTTTTAAGATTAATGCAAGATTTATCATTAGTTCTAAATAAAATAAAACAACATTTTTATTTAAAATTAATAAATTTTTTATTTTTATTAGTTCACAACTAAGATATTAATCAAAAAATAATACTTCCAATTGTAAAACTGCGTACCTACAAAATATTGTGCACTTTTCACAGATTTAATAAAATTCACTGATGATGGCCACCATTGTGTGCCGAAACGTTTGAAACAACTTAATTTGCTTCAATTCACCTGACCCTAAAGCCAACAACTTACATCAACAATTTCTTCGAAATTTATTTTTGAGGGTCAATTAAAGATATTTTAAACTCAAACGTGAAGCATTTATTTCTTAATGATTTCACAAAGACTTCAATAATTTGACAATGATTTCACAAGGAGCTTAAAATATTTAACAAATATTTCAAAGATGTCAATAGATTTCACAAGATTTCAATAATTTGCAAAGATTTTACAAAGTTCAAAACATTTCAATTATTTGACAAAGATTCCACAAAGATTTCAAAAGAATTGACAATAGTTTATCAAAAATTTCACTAAAAGTCCAAAATATTTCAATAATGTTATAAAGAGTTTAATGATTTCATAAAAACTTCAAAGACTCCACAAGGATATCAATGATTTCACAAAAGCTTCATAAAGAGTTAAATAATTTCACAAAGATGTTAAAAGATTTCACCAATATTTCACAAGCCTACTCAATGATTTTATTAAGTTTATAAAGATTTCACAGAGTTCCAAAAATTTCCATGAAATTTCCAATATATTTCAAAATATTTTGTAAGGCTTTCAATTTTTTGACAATAATTTCACTCAGAGTTTAAGTAATTCAAAAAGATTCCACAAATATTTAAATGATCTCGCAAGGATTTCATTGATTTTACAAGGATTTCACAGAGTTCAAAAGATTTAAATGATTTCACAATGATTACATTTTTCTTTTAATGACATGATCAAGATTGAGTAAATTCAAAAGATTTCACAAAGAGTGTGGAGATTTCAAAATATTTTACAAAGAGGCTTGTACATGGTATTTCAAGATTCATCAACCCCTCAGGTTTTTCTAACAGTTTGTGTCTTTCTTTGAATAAAATCTCATAAAAAATATTATTTGCAGCTTTCAAAGAGGCGAAAAACATGCACAAACCGAGATTACATTCAACGAACTCGATATCAATATTCTGAAGGAGAGAATAAAATTACTAGAAATTGAAAACGTTAAATTGAAGAAAGAAAATGCAGCGTTGAAAAATGGTTCTAAACCACTGAACGGTGTAAAAGATAGCAAAGCTTTGGTAACTGTAAGTCCAGTGAAGCAGAATCTTCCAATTTTTAATGGTAGACATAAAGGTTGCAACTGCAAGGGAAACTGTGCCAACAAAATATGCGGATGTATGAAAAGAGACCTACAGTGCAGCGAAAGCTGTAAATGTAACGCGAAATCGTGCCAAAATAAGGTGTGTATTTTTTATCATTGTCTCCTTTTTTTCATCTCTGACATTGTTTCTCTTAAATATTTACGTACGGAAGATTCTAATGAAATTTTTAGTTGCAGAACAAAGAAAATTATGGAGCACTTAGACAAGATCCTCCGCCAAAGGAAGTTCCAAAAAATTCTGATATTGCAGACTACTTATCAGGCTTATCAATGAAAGAGCGTCAGCCAATCGAGTCTGTAAGTTCAGTCGATGACATTTTTTATGATGCAAGTGATCCAGACCTCGAGAACTTGATCGTCAACTTGGACGCGGTGAGGAAATTAACTTTTAATACCGATGAGGACTCCCCTGAAAAGGAAAATCAGTTATCATCGATTCAGGAAAACGATGAACAATCATCTCAGAGTCCAGCACTGAAAGATGAACCAGTGAAGACACTCACAAACAATAATGGAAAGGGAAAAAAAGGATCTTCTACCGAAATTAATGCAGAGCAGAATGACGATGGCAGTAAACTGAAGAAGACTAGGAAGAAATCAGCTTCGAGTAAAGAGAGTGCCGCGAATGCTAAGAAGCAAAGAAAGGGAAGTAAGTCGAAGTGCACTGCTTCCGTTGAAATAGAAACTGAGGAAAAGCTTCCAGAAGAGTTGATTGAAAACCCGAAAGTAAATTCTAGGTCCAGAAAACTTCGCGGAGCATCGCAAACTGAAGAACAAGATGAGAAAAAAGATGAAGAGCAGATTAAAAATCGAATACCTGACAAAGTCAAACCAGCTGCTAAATCTGAGAAGGATGATTCAAAAACTCTAAACTTGCAAAGGAGCAGAACATCTGGATTAGCATCGAGTAGGGAGAGTATCTCGAATATGAAACTACCAAAGGATTGGAGGAAAATGAGATCGAGTGTTTCCGTTGAAAAAATTGTAGAAGCAGCTGACAACAAAGATTTGAAAAGCACGAAGGGTAAAAAGAGTCAAGGAAATTTGTTAAAAACTATCGTCCGCAAAGCGACGAGAGCAGTGTCGAATGAAGAAATTCTACGAGGAGCCGTTCCACCGATAGGGAAAGGATTAAGAAGATCAGTTTCAAATGGAGAAATAAAAACAAACTCGATGCAAAACTCAAAGTTGAGTGCAAAGTCGAAAACAAATGTAAATGAGATTGAAGGTCCGAAAGCGAAAATTTTAAATCGATCGTTGTCCAGCGATTCTTTGTCCAAGAAGCCATTCAAAAAATTGATATCTAGGGTTTCATCCAGTTTTCGCAAATCAAATTCTGTGGAAATTGAGGAAAAGGCTTGGACGAAAAATGAGTTGCAAACGTCCCAGAATTTAACTCTAACAAGTGTAAATGAGACTGGGAATGAGTTGGATGCTACATTCGTTTCTAAGGGAACTGCAGACAAAGTAAATGTTCTAAAAGCAACTCTACTCTTTCTGAATCTAGGTTTAGATTTTCTAGAATTTACTTTAGAAAAATAAAGATTGATCAACTTTTTTCTTTTTTTTTAGAGTTTGATATTTGATCCAATGCAGCCTACTCGGCAACTTTTAAGAAGTCCCATTCCTGCAGTCGCTGTTTCACAAACACCCCAACCTTATGACAGATATTCGCCACCGATTTATGGCAGATATTTTAATCAAATGGAAATCAAAGTTGGAAGTCCACCGCCTGAAATTTTACAAGGTAAAAATATTTTATATATGTTATCATTTTGGCTATGAGTTTTGTTAATTGTTTAAATTTTAATATTTAAGAAGTAATTCTCTAAATTTAAAGCGTATCGCGTGATTAAGAAGATTGAAAATAAGTTTAATTTCCACTATTTTTTCTTCTTTAAGTTCATCTTATTATCTTAAAAGAAAACTAAAAACGCTTGAAATTGAAAAAACTTGTCAAAAAAGCGTTTCAAGTTGATCCACTGTAAATATAAATTATTGAATTATTTTTAAAATTTCACTGTAGCTCTAGTATTAAAATTTGAAAAATAAGTGGTTGTAAGTCCTTTCAAAATCAAGCAATTGGCCAATTTTATCGGCAAAAATAGAATATTTGAAAAAAAAATGAATTTAACCAAAAAAACAATTTTAAACAGCATAGTTGAATGCAAAAATTAAATTCTGACAAAAATAAATGAATTTTCAAACCAAAAAGACGAATTATCAACGAAAAAAATTAACTTCCATATCACACAAAACCGGAACAAAAAATTGGATTTTTCAACAGCATAGTTTAATTTTCAAGCACAGAGATGAATTTTCAACTTAAGTGATCAATGTTAAATCAAAAGAATGAATTTTTAACTAAATAGTTGCATTTTCAACTAAAAAAGATCAATTTTCATGCAAATAATTATTATTTTCAACAAAAAAAATATTAATTTTCAACCAGAGATTAATTTCTAACTAAAGCGGTGAGTCTTCAACCAAAAGAATGTATTTTTATTTTAACAAACTTGACTTTCAACTAAGTGGTTAAATTTTGCGTCAAAAAGATTTTAATTTTACCAAAATGTACAAAATTAATTTAGAACTAAAAAGTTGCACTTTAAACTAAAAGTGATACATGTTGACACAAAAAGAATTCTTTTTAACCAAAAAGCAAAATTAATTTTCAACACAGTATTTACAATTTCAAACTAAGAAAGGAATTTTCAAATAAAAAAATTAATTTCAATTCCACATAAAAGTGAATTTTTAACCATTTTTCATCGAAAAGATCCACTTTCAACTAGTAATCATTCTTGAACCAAAAAATTGAATTTTTAACAAAGTTGACTTTAAACTAAGTAGTTAAATTTTCAACAAGAAAAGATTTTAATTTTACCGAATCTACGAATTTTCAACAAAATAGTTGAATCAACAACCTAAAAAATAGTTTTTTAACTAAATATTTGCATTTTTAACTAAAAAGATAAATTTTCATGCAAAAAAAATGATTTTCAACCAAGAAAATAAAATAATTTTCAGCCCAATATGTAAATTTTCAACCAAAGAGATCAATTTTCAACTAAAGTGATGATTCTTCAACCAAAGTAATTAATTCTTGTTTTTTAACAAAGTTGACTTTCAACTAAGTGGTTAGATTTTCCGCCAAAAAAGATTTTTATTTTACCAAAACTGCGAAATTCCAAAAAATATTTTAATCTTCAACCTAAAAAATTAATTTCCAACTAAACAACTGCATTTTAATCTAAAAAAGATACATTTTTATACAAACAAAAAATTAAATATTTTAAAAAAGCATAATTAATTTTTAACACAGTTTCCATTTCACACAAAAATAAATTTGCAACTATTTTTAACCGAAGAGATCAATTTTCAATTAAAAAACATAAGTTTTCAACTAAGAATTGAAAAGTTAACTTTCGAACAAAACAAAAAATTATTTTCAACAATAAAAAAAGAAGAATTGTCAAAACTATATTCTAATTTTAAACCAGAGATGAATTGCCAAGTAAAATGCAGAATTTTCGACTGGCAAATTTAATTTTTAACAAAGTGGTTCAACTTTTAACTACGTAGTTAAATCTAAACCAAAACAGATTAATTTTCAGTCAAGAAGTTGTCTTTTTAACCGAAAAGATGAAATTGCTAGCAAAGGAGATGAATTTTCAGGAAAAAGATCGAGAATTTAAAATTCCCGAATTAAAAAATTCTCGACAGTTTTCGATATTACAGTATTAGAAAATTTCCGGTAATAGAACATTCCTTAAATTAAATGGCCGACATATGTGACATTGTAAAATTGCCGACCATAGGGAAATTCACGAATTATCAAATTTCTTATTCGAAAAGTTTATAGGGTCGGATATTTTATATTTTTATAATTTCAGCAATTTTATTGTTTAGAATTTTGCAGTGGTTCCATTAACTTTAAACTTGGACATAACCATTTTAATTATTCAATGAAAAGTGTTGTTAGTTTGTAAGTGACCATGTTGAATTTTGATGTACAAATAATAATTGAATAATTATTAATTTAAAACGACTTAAAATTATAATAATTTAACTTCTATCTTAAATAATGTTTAATTTAAAATTTCTGAAAAATGATATAATTTTGTACATTAACAAACTTATTAGTTGATTCTTCAGCGTAAAGAGTTGAAAATGATAGCGGCATTCTTTTGAATGCCAATGATACTATTAAATCTGATCGTTTCAAATAAATGAACAAACTAGTTTATAAATATTTTTATTTTGTATATATGTTTTCTTTTTTTTTAGAACTATGTAAAGAGGAAGTCGATCCTGAAACGTTTTACTCAAAGCTCGTTGAATGTCGAAAATGTAAACGAAAGTTCTTCCCTCATCGAATACAATTGCATGAAGCTTTATGCCACAATTACTAAAGGGTGCGAGGCATTTATCTTTAAGAATTAACTCTTTTGTTAGAACGCGAAACGTGCTTAGTATGTATAATCTTTATTAGGAATTTCTATTTTTTTTTTAATAAACGCGAGTTGACCTTACGAATTGATATTCCATGTCCTTAGATTAATAATGAAAAAGACTCTAGTGATATTTTGTATACTTTTTGTGAATCGTACATTGACTGTATCTGTTTTCTACTACACATTGTTCACTATATATTATCCAGTTATCGATATTTTTTTAAGTGTTGTAATAACTGAGTTAAACATTTTTAAAAACACAGGTGCAGATATGAAATTTTGAGACTGAATGATTGCGAAAATTCTGCATCTCTGTAAAAAGATTATTTGATTATCTGCACTTTTTATATTTTTTGTACTTTATCCAATAATAAAGAGAAAATGAGTTTGATACAAAAAAAAATTATCAAAATTATTTAATGTTAATGATTTATTTTATTTTAGAATAAGAAATAATAATAGTCTACCAGTTTTGCCAAATTTGCAAGTTTAATGTTTTAAAGTCTTCTAAATTCTTTCTAAATTTCATAATATATCAAGTTCTTTGCGATTATTTTTAATTGTTTGAAATTGTAGAACATGATAAAATTAATAATTTGAAACTAATATTTTTGAAATAAATATATTTTATGGTTTTATACTTACTAGGTTTCTTTAATTTTCTTTTTTAGTTAATACGGTTTCAAATCTTTTTTGACTTCACATACTTGGAATAAAGAACAAATGTCTTAACCTTTTTCACTTCTCATATTATTTATTGATTTAAAATTTCTTGAGTCTATGAATTCCCTAAATGCACTGAAATCCTTGAATTCATGGAATATTCGTAATTCATTGAATTCCTTAACTTCCCTCCAATTCTTGAATATCATGGATTCGTTGAATTCCTTTACTTATTTGGAATACTTGATTATTCAGAATTCTGGACACCTGGAATATTCTGAATTCTGGAAATTCCTAGAATTCTCTTAACTCTTTCAATTCTTGCAAATCGCTCAATTTATTGTATTCGTTTATTGCTATGAAATTCCTGCATTCCTTAATATTCCGAATTCTTGAAGTTCAATTAAATTCTCTAAATTTCTATTTGGGTTGATTTTATTTTAAAAATTAATTGAGAAATCATACAGTTATTATTGTTATAAAAAAAACATAGTTTAAATATAATAGTTTAATCACGCAAAGTACGTTGTTTCATTTTTGATCGAATTGAAGCTGTCATTTTTCAGAATAAATACCTATTTTGGAACGAACTCTATAAGAATAATTTTATTTTTTAAGCGCCGTATCACAGTGTCCGTCCACTTAGTACCGCCACAAAGTCAAATTATAAAATGAAATATGCCATATTTTTTTGCTAATTTTATGCTAAAAAAATATTTTTTGCTCTCTAAACTTGGAAGAAAAGAGTTGCGTCGCTAGCAGGACGCCCACTCACTAAAAATTATTATAATGCAATAAACGATAAGTGGAGATTCTTTTGCTCTATGATGACATATATTACGTTTCTCAAAAAACAACCCCTAAGTCTTGGACAACTATCCCCCCCCCCCCCCCCCCCCCCCCCCCCCCGTGATCAAAAACAAATTAATTACATGACACTTGAAAATTTCCGTCTCATAATTTCCCCAAAACTATCCTTTCACGTGAACGTATGTAGCAGAACATTTACATGTATGAAAAAAGCATTAAAAATAATCAAACTTAGAAGACACTTTTAGTTCATATTTTTTTTCTTCTTCTTTTTGCTCTTTGATAATATATAATTCGTTTCCGTAAAACTACTTCTAAGTCATACATACCTACCCCTCGTGATCAGAAACGTTTAAAAAATGGAAAACTACCTTCAACAATGTGAAAATGATTTAGAATTCCAAATTAATTACATGATACTTGAAAATTTCCGCCTCTTCATAATTTTCCTGAAAAACTACCCTTCCACGTGAACGTATGCAGCGAAAGATATATATGTATGAAAGAAGGATAAAAATAATAGAACTTAGAAGATACTGTTAGCTGATATTTTTTCCCTTTTTTTTGCTCTTTGATAATATATCATACGTTCCCGAAAAACTACCCCCCAAATCAAAAATACGTACGCCTTGTGATCAGAAACGTTTTTAAAGATGGAAAACCACCTTGAACAATGTAAAAATGATTAATAACTTCAAATTGCTTACATGACATTTGAAAACTTCTCCCTTTTTATAATTTCTCCGAAAAAGTGCCCTTCCACGTGAGCGTATGCAGCCGAAAATATGTATGTATGAAAAAAGCAATAAAAATAATAAAACTTAGAAAACACTAGTAGTCGATATTTTTTCTCTTTCTTTGCTCTTCAATTAAATATAATACGTTCTCCAAAAATTACCCCTAAGTCATACATATCCCACCCTCGTGATAAAAAACGTTTTAAAATATGTAAAAACACCTTGAACAATATGAATATGATTTAGAATACCAAATAGATTATATGACACTTGAAAATTCCCCCCTCTCTATAATTTTCCCGAAAAACCACCCTTCCACATGA
>NC_046666.1:66214034-66240144 GCF_010883055.1 Belonocnema kinseyi | reverse complement strand
TTTTGTATTTTTTTTTGCTCTCTAATTCTCTCTCTAATTCACGTGAATGAGTGCAGCAGAACATATATATGTAAGAAAAAGCATAACAAATAATACGAGGGGTAGGTGTATACGTCTCAGAGGTAATTTTGGGGGAACCTATTATATATTATCGGAGAGAAAAAAAGAGCAAAAAAATATCAACTAACAGTGTTTTCTAAGTTGTATTATTTTTTATGCTATTTTTCATGCAAATATGTGTTCTGTTGCATACGTTCATGTGGAAGGGTAAAGATGGGAATGTTAAATGAGATAGAAATTTTCAAGTGTCATGCAATATATGCTCTGCTGCACACATTTACGTAGAAGGATAGTTTTTGGAGGAAACGATAATGAAGGGGAAATTTTGAAGGGTAATGTAATTAATTTTGAGCTTCAAAGCATGTCTACATTTTAAAATATGGTTTCCAACTCTTAAAACGTTTTTGATCACGAGGGGAGGGTATGTATGATTTAGGGGTAGTTTTTTGGTAACATACTATATATTATCAGAAAGAAAAAAAGAACAAAAAAATATCAACTGACTTTGTTTTCCAAGTTTTCATATTATTTATCATTTTTTTAATACATAGATATATGTCCTGATGCATACATTCAGGTAGAAGGGTAGTTTTTTTAGGAAATCTGATAATAAGGGTGAAATTTTAAAGGGTAATGTAATTAGTTTTGAGGTCTAAAGCATGTCTACATTTTTTAAGGTAGTTTTTCAACTTTAAAAACGTTTTTGATCAGGAGGGGTATGTATGTATGACGTAGGGGTAGTTTTTTGAAACCGCATTAGATATTATCAGAGAGAAAAACAGAACAAAAAATATCGATAATATCTAATGCGGTTTCAAAAAACTACCCCTACGACATACATGCCTACCCCTGGTGAACAGAAAAGTTTTAAAATATGGAAAACTGCCTTGAACAATAAAAAAATAATTTAGAACTCTAAATTAATTACATGACACTTGAAAATTTTACTGTCTTTATAATTTCCCCAAAACTACCCTTCCACGTGAACTCATGCAGCAGAGCACATATTTGCATGAAAAAAGCATAAAAATAATACAACTTTGAAAACACTGTTAGTTGATATTTTTTTGCTCTTTTTTTCTCTCCGATAATATATAATACGTTCCCCAAAAATTACCTCCAAGATGTTAACACCTATCCCTCGTTTTATTTGTTATGTTTTTTCTTACATATATATGTTCTGCTGCACTCATTCACGTGGAAGGGTAGTTTTTTGAGGAAACGATAATGAGGGGGAAATTTTAAAGTGTAATGTAATTAATTTTGAGCTTTCAAGCATGTCTACATTTAAAAATGTGGTTTTCCAACTCTTAAAAGGTTTTTGATCACGAGGAGAGGGTATGTATGACTTAGGGGTAGTTTTTGGAAACACATTAGATAATATTAGAGAGCAAAAAAAATACAAAAAAATATCGAGTAAAATTTTTTTGTAAGTTTTATTATTTTTATGCTTTTTTCATACATATATATGTTACGCTGCATACGTTCATGTGGAAGGGTAGTTTTTCGGGAAAATTATAGAGAGGGGGGAATTTTTAAGTGTCATATAATTTATTTGGTATTCTAAATCATATTCACATTGTTCAAGGAGCAAAGAAAGAGAAAGAAATATCGACTAATAGTGTTTTCTAAGTTTTATTATTTTTATTTCTTTTTTCATACATACATATTTTCGGCTGCATATGCTCACGTGGAGTTTTCAAATGTCATGTAATCAGTTTGAAGTTATTAATCATTTTTACATTGTTCAAGGTGGTTTTCCATCTTTAAAAACGTTTCTGATCACAAGGGGTACATATTTATGATTTAGGGGTAGTTTTTCGGGAACGTATGATATATTATCAAAGAGCAAAAAAGGGAAAAAATATCAGCTAACAGTGTCTTCTAAGTTCTATTATTTTTATCCTTTTTTCATACATATATATCTTCCGCTGCATACGTTCACGCGGAAGGGTAGTTTTTCAGGAAAATTATGAAGAGGCGGAAATTTTCAAGCATCATGTAATTAATTTGGAATTCTAAATCATTTTCACATTGTTGAAGGTAGTTTTCCAGTTTTTAAACGTTTCTGATCACGAGGTGTAGGTATGTGTCACTTAGAGTAGTTTTACGGAAACGAATGATATATTATCAAAGAGCAAAAAAAAGAGGAAAAAAATATGTACTAATAGTTTCTTGTAAGTTTGATTATTTTTAATGCATTTTTCATACATGTAAATGTTCTGCTACATACGTTCACGTGAAAGGATAGTTTTGGGGAAATTATAATGAGACGGAAATTTGCAAGTATCATGTAATTAATTTGGAGTTCTGAATAACTTTTACAATGTTCAAGGTGGTTTTCCAACTTTAAAAACGTTTTTTATGACGAGGGGAGGGTATGTATGACTTAGGGGTAGTTTTTGGGTAACGTATTTTATATTATCGGAGAGCCAAAAAGGAGCAAAAAATATCACCTTACAGTTTCTTCTAAGTTTGATTATTTTTCATTTTTTTTTATACATATTTGTACCGCTCCATACGTTCACGTGAAAAGGTTGTTTTAGAGAAATTATATTGAGAGGGAAATTTTCAAGTGTCATGTAACTAATTTGGATTTCTAAATAATTTTTACATTATTCAAGGTGGTTCTCCAACTTTTAAAACGTTTTTTATGACCAGGGGAGGGTATGTATGACTTAGGGGTAGTTTTTTGGTAACATATTATATATTATCGGAGAGCAAAAAAAAAAGAGAGAAAAATATCACCTAACAGTTTATTCTAAGTTTTATTATTTTTCATCCTTTTTTTATACATATATGTTCCGCTGCATACCTTCACGTGGGAGGGTAGTTATTGGGGGAAATTTTCAAGCGTCATGTAATTAATTTGAAGCCCTAAATCATGTTAACATTGTAGAAGGTAGTTTTTCCATTTTGAAAACGTTCTCGATCACACGGGGAGTTAGTTGTGTATGACTTAGGGGTAGTTTTTGGAAATGTAATGTATGTCATCATAGAGCAAAAAAAAGCAAAAAAATCTCCACTTATCGTTTATCGCATTATAATCATTTTTAGTGAGTTTTCGTAGGTGGCGGCGCAGAGTGGACGTCCTGCTAGGGCCGCCAACCTTTTCTCTAAAGTTTAAAAAGCAAACCAAAATTTTTTTAGCATAAAGTTAGCAAAAATTATGGCGTATACCATTTTATAATTTGTCTTTGTGGCGGCGCTGCGTGCACGGACCTGTATCTCGGAAGTATTCATGTACAATTTTAATTGGAAGTATCAAAAACTTTAAAAGGTATGAATTTCAGAGTGAAGGAAGTCATTTTTTAATTTTTTTCAAAAAAGGATTTTTTAAAACTACTTGACATTCAAAAACTGTTAAGAAACGTTTTTCTCTTTAAACTAGATAGATTAAACATCATTAATTGATTTTCTTTTTAAAATTATCCAATACCGTCGGCACAGCACGAGCGTTTGAATATCCTTAGGTGGTGCTTAATACCCAGTATTCTCTTTATGTAATTTTACGGAAGTGTGCCCTTTAAGGGTTAATACCACCCAAATCGAATTGTAAAAAATCCTTTAAAGAATAAAATGAGGCCTTGATCATTAGGATTAAATGAAAATTATAACTTTTCCCTAAGGGAAAAGGAAAACCTAAACCATTAAATAACTACTGTTAAATGAACAATTTTAACCTTAATTATTTTTTTGTGAAGTATGTATGCTTGGAAGCCAACATCAAGATTTACAGAAATTAATAATAGATATTTTTGGTCGATTTCTTCAATCATTTTGAAGATATGCATCTTTTGAAATTGATTGTACGTAGTATACATCCTTAAATATTTGGAATTTCTCAAATTTATTGAATATTCATTCGCGATTCATCTCTTAATTCTGGAATCCGTTGAAATAATCTGTATTTCGTGAATTTCGAATATTTCAGGAATCCAGGCCATTCCCGAAATTATTTATATATCCTGAATTCCTCAAAGAGCTCTTCTTAATCCCTGATTTTCTTGTATATTCTGTATTCCTCTGAATCTTCAAAGTCTTTAAAAATTCGGAATTGTTAGAAATCCCTGAATTCTTTGCATTACATTAAAGTTCTTGGAAAGCATAGAATTCTGGAAATTATATTAATTTACGGAATTCAGAGGATTGAGGGAATACAAAAGATTTCTAAATATTGCAATGAATTTAGACTAATTCAAAAAATTTGGATGATTCATAGAATTTAGAAATATCAGGGAGTTCGGAGAGATTAAAATTAAAATTGCTATTTACTGCACGTATACTAATTTTAAATATAAATTCTCCACAATTGAAAAATGCTGAAAAAGCATTAAGAACTGAATATTTTTTTATGTAGCCTTCCAATTTTCTATACCTCTTTCCAGGTAAAACCGGGTGAAAAAAAATTTGCATGACAAATATAATCATTCTTTTAAAATTATTATGTATTTAAAATTAACTAAATTTACTAATTTAACATTGTAATGTGTGTAATAAATTTGATCTTGGTATTTAGAGATATTTCCCGCAACTTATTATCATGAATGTGAGCTTTTCTTTCTTTGTGTTGATCAGATTTGATTTAACGAATCGTGACGACTAGATGTCAAATGAAAGTCGTCAGAACTGTGAGGTGCGTAAGGATTGTTAGCAAGAAAGAATTCAGACATATATATGTACTGTGCGGATCGTTGTGTTACTTTTTTAAATAAAACTTGTGTCTACATTGACTTCTAGAAACGAAAATATGCCAAAAAAGGTCCCAAACGAAAGGTGAGTAAATTAAAAAAAATTTCTTTTCATAAGCATCAAATTAGCCCGCAATACAATGGCCACGATGTTTATAGGGGAAACTAATCGGATTTCAGAACAAAATTGTTCTAGATTTGATTTTACTTAAATATCCATATTTGATTAAAAAGGGTTTCTTTTGTATTTTCTGACGTTTTTTATATTTATTTTTGCTCTTAAATGACTCGAAAAAATAATGTGAAAGTTCTATATTGGGCTCAACATTTTATTTTTTTCTACGCAATCTCCATTTGCTTAATTTAAATAATTTATAAAATATTGGTTCTAAATATACGATGTTTCGATATTTATTTTATTTATAAAGATTTATTTTCAAAGCGGAAATTTGTTGTTTCATACACGGAGCAGGATGGGAACTATCTTTCTTGTTTGAATCACCGTATTTTTACTCTACATTTTCTATCGAACAAGTGCAAGATGGCTTCTGTAGAAAGGTAAGGTCTTATGAGATGAAACTTCAACTTTCTAGTTGAAATTAAATGTGTCTTTTATAGTTAAAAATTTCAATATTTTGTTAAAAATTCGTTTCTTTTTTTGTAGAAAAGTAGACTCATTAAATGAAACTTCATCGTTTTAGTTGAAAATGTATGTGTTTTGGTTGAAAATTTCACTGTTTCGTTAAATCTTTTTATTTTTTTGTTTAATAAGTCATTATTATTTCAGTTAAATTAACATTATTATTATTATTATTGATTTAAATTATTAATTTAAAATTTTGAAAAAGATTTTTTTCTTTATTGACTGAGAAATCTTTCTTGGCTGGAAATGCAACTCTTTTGTGGAAAATTCATCTTATTTGGTTACAATTTTTTTGTCTTTTTGGGCTAAATGCAACTGTTTGGTTAAAAATGAATCTGTTTGAATCAATATTTCCTTAAAAATTCGTCTTTTTTGGTGTTAGAAATTGAATCTGCTTGGTTGAAAATTAAACTATTTTTTAGTTAAAAATAAAAAAATAAACTATTTTTGGTTTTAAATTCAAATTTTTGGTTGACATTTTGTCTTATTTCGTTTAAAAAGTAATGTGATTTTTGTTGCGTAAAATTCAACTGTTTGATTGAATATTAATCTGTTTTGGTTAAGGACTCAACTATCGTTTTGTTGAAAATTCGTTTTTTGGTTAATAATTCCACTATTTTTTTGAAAATTCATCACTTAGAAACTTAATGTTGTTCAAAATAAAGTTCATTTTGCTGAAAATAAATGTTTTATCTGACAATTTAACTATTATAAACTCAAGTTAAAAGTTTTTTTTTTTTAATTCATATATTTTGATGAAAATTCTGATTTTTTGGTAGATAAAATTTTAGATAAAAGTTCCTCATATTGGTGAAAAATTTAAATAATCTATTTTTTATCGAAAACGTGTCTTTTTTATTGAAAATAAATGTTTTGTCTTTCATTCTTTTTTTCTTTATGAAAAATTAATTTTTTCAACTGAAAATGCAATTATTTTATTTTGCTTAAAAATTTATCTTTTTTAGTTAAAAATTCATTTATTTTGTTTAGACTCGTCTTTTTGTTTCGAAAATTTAGTTATTTTGGTATATAATTAATATTGTTTAAACTGAAATTCAGCAGTTATATTCAAAATTAACGTTTTTTGTTAAAAATTCAACATTTTTGTAGGAAATTCATCTTTCGGCTTGAAAATTTAACATTTTGGATGTGATTTTTTTCTTTATTGACTGAAAAATCTTTCATGTTTAAAAATTCAACTCTTTTATTGAAAACTCATCTTATTTGGTTTAAAAAGACATAAAACCTTTTTTTTGGCTAAAAATTTATAGTTTGATTGGAAATTAATCTGTTTTGGTTTTAGGAACTCAAGTCGTATTTTGTTATATGTTTGAAGTTCTGAACGTTCAAATGAACGAAATTTTTTTACCGATAACTTTGTAAACCAGTAAAAGTTCTCAGATGTATGTTTATTTATATTAGATATAATTTATTATTAAAGCAGAATTATAATGCATGTTTTAAATTGCAGTTAGAATAATATTTATGGTAAAATAGAAATGGGCAAAAATATTTCCTTCATTTGAATGTTGGGAATTTCAGGTACATTATTTTATTAAAAATTCGACATTTTTTGTTAAAAATTTCATTATTTGCTTGAAAATTTATCTCATTGGTTAAGAATTCTACGATTTGATTCAACATCAAAAATCAATCTCTTTGTTTAAATATTTAATTCTAATTGGTTGAATATTTAAAATTCTATATTTTAAACGAGTTTTTTTTATTTCTTGAGTAAAAAAATTTTTCTGCTTGAAAATTCAACTATTTCCAAAAAAATTGTCTTATATTTCTTTTTAAAATAATTGTAATCTTTTTTGGCTCAAAATGTAACAGTTTGATTAAAAAGTAATATGTTTTGACTAAGAACTCGACTCTTATTTTGTTGAAGATCCACATTTTTTGGTTAAAATCTACTATTTCCATACATTTTGTGTGGGATTCTTTAATCTTCTTGTTTGAAAAATCATCTATTTAGTTGAAAATTAACCTTTTTGGTTAAAAATACACTTTATTTGCTTAAAAATTAATGTTTTAACAGAAAATTAAACTGTTCTACATTTTAATTTAAAAAATGAACTTTTTTCATTGAAAATTCATATATTTGGTTGAAAATCTATTTTTTTTTTGTAGAAAAGTAATCTCCTTAGATGAAGCTTAATCCTCTGGTTGAAAATTTAACTACATATTATATTTTTGGTTGAAAATGTATCTTTTGCAATTGAAAACTCATGTATTTTATCGAAAATTTATCTCATTGGTTAAGAATTTCACTATTTAGTTAAAAATACAGTTTTTGGTTAAAAATTCATCATTTTAGTTAAAAATTAATTTTTTGGTTGAAATCATATATTTTAATAAATAATAATAATAAATACATATAAATAAATTTATTTGGAACTATTTTTTTCGATTGAAAATTAGATTATTTTGGTAGAGAATTCGTTTTTTTTTCTTTGAAATTCATTAATTCTGTTTTAAATTTCCTTCCTTTTTTTGTTAAGATATATTCATATTTTCGGTTTGGAAACTTAACTTTTTTGTAGAGAATGCGTATTTTTGGCTGGAAAATTCAACATTTTGAATGATATCGAACTTCTTTTTCCTTATTGACTGAAAACCTTTTTTGGTTTGAAATTCAACCTTATTGTTGACTATTCGTCTTATTTTGTTTACAAAGAAATATCATATTTTTTGGCCAAAAATTCAACTGTTTATTTAATAATTAATCTGTTTTGGTTAAGGACTCAAATATTGTTTGGTTGAAAATTCGTTTTTTGGTTAATAATTCACTATTTGCTTGAAAATTCGTCTCTTGATAGAAATTTAATTTTGTTAAAAATAAAGTTGATTTGTTTGAAAATAAATGTTTCAACTGAAAATTTAACTATTATAAATTCAATTTGAAATGTGCTTTTTTAGTTAAAAATTCATATATTCCGTTGAAATCTCGTCTTTATTGATAGAAATTTTTTGGTAGAAGTCCATTCTTTTAATTGAAAATTTAAATATTCTATTTTTGTTTGAAAATTTATCTTCTTTAAATGAAAATTTATGTTTTTTAAAATTATTTTTTTGTTTGTTAAAAATTCATTTTATCAACTAAAAATGTAACTATTCTATTTTTTCTTGAATTTTTTTTACTTTTAAATTCGGCTAGTTTGTTGAAAATTCACCTTTTTGGTAGAAAAGTAATTTCGTTAAATGAAACTTCATCCTTTGGGTTGAAAATTTAAATATTATTTTTTTGGTTAAAGCTTTATCATTTTAGTTAAAAATTCATTTTGAGGTTTTTGTTGAGAATTGAACTAGTTGGTTGAAAAATTAACTGCTTTGATTAAAAATGTTAATAATGTTTGTGTGGAAATATCAACTATTACACTTTTCGTTAAGAATTAATTTCTTTTGTTTGAAAATTATTTGCTTTAACTGTAAATTTAATTATTCCATTTTTTTCAAAATTTATGATTGAGTTTAAAATTCAACTATTAAGTTTAAACTTAATGTAGTTTGTTAAAAATTCGTCTTTCTTATGTAATAAATTAATCTTCTTGGTTGAAAATTCATCTTTTTGGTTGAAAAATCAACTATTTGGTAAAAATTGATCTAATTTGTTGAAAATACAATATCTCTAAGTTTTAATAAGAAACAGTTAGACACCCCTCCCCCCTTATAATGCTTTACCTCATTTGTGGATGATCACTTATAAAATTGCTTATAGTTGTTTTGTCACTAAAAGTCTTTAAAATAAATTTAGAAGCAAACATTGGTTCTTTATTAATATTATTACAATCGTAGATGTAAGGCTGTTTTATACCTGAAAAAATGTATAATGTCAGAAAAGGTAAAAAATAGGTCAGGGAAAAGTCAGGGAAGTTCAAAATTTAGATTTTGTAGCATTCCTGAATGAATAAATGTTTCAAAATTGAAATGATCAGATATCAATTTTTTATTGGTCTGCATAGTCTGCACCATGGCTCTTGTTTATTGACTCATATTTCATGACATAAATTATATAAAAATATACCTATGCCTATATATTAACTACCAACGAAAATTTATGTATAAATTTCTTTTTTGTATACAAGGATGCAACTGAATCAAAACGTTCTATATTAATTATTTTCATAGAAATCGATAGCATTTAAATTTGTTTCCAGTGTTCAAGAGGAGCAAAAAGGCTGCGTTTGCAAAGGAAATTGTTCGAACAAGATTTGTGGTTGCGTTAAGAAGGGCGCAAGATGCACGGAAGAACTTTGCAAGTGTAATTTGTGTGAAAATCGAGTATGTTTTATTTTTCTATACTTCCCAGTTTAAACAATGGCTGATCGTATTTTAATAATATAATAATGACATACTAATAGAATATTATTCGCATTTTTTAGACAGTGAAGAAGAAGCCAAAATCAGCTAAGGATAAAAATAAATCTTCACAATTCATAAGAATCACTGAAAATTATGCAGAACAAACATTTAATACCAGCCGGTCTGCCCGAAATTTGACAAAGAAGCTTACAGCTAAGGACAAATTGCAAAAGTTTAGAAATCCTGACGCGGATGATTCACTTTTGCCTGTCGAATCAGAACATGACAATACAACGCTGGGAACAAGATCTCGAAAGAATACTGGAAGGTTACAAGAAGAATCGAAAAGAAGGACATCCGCTGAGCACAGTTTAGCTAAAGAAATGGTAAAGAATTCCAGAGGATTGCGAAGATCACGTTCAGTTAACGACATCTATCAGGTTGCATACAATACAAGGTCGCACAAAAAGTTGAGAAAGGGGAAATTTTTTATTCTGGATGATAAGAATACAAAATTACCACTCAAAAATATACCAATGAAGATGAATGCCAGAAAAATCGGGAAAACTTTAAGGAAATCTGCTTCTACAAGTGATCTCAATGAAGCTTCTGCAAGTGATCTCAGTAAAGCTTCTGTAAACCAAACAAAGAATGTATCATTTAAAACAAGAAAAGCATCTCCGTCAGAGGGTATGCCAATTAGAACCAGATCAAGGACTAACAAAATGGGCATTACTCTAAATTTCTCCCTCGACAATGGTAATTTAGAAATTAAAAACAAGAAAGTTTCAAAAGCGAGTTCGAACATGAATCTTTCTGAAATTCCTAAAACAAAAGCTTCGAAAAAACCTGTTTCTAGAACCAGATCGAGGAGGAAACAGTCTAAAAGTCCAAATCCGAAACCTGTTTCTAGATCCAGATCGAAGAGGAATCTGTCTAAAAGTCCGAATCCGAAAGGATTGAAAAAATCAAATGGTTCTCCAATGAGAAAAGTAAATACACCAACTAAGAAGGAGAAGCCGGCTTCTAAAGTCAGTGCGAAGAGCAATCTGTCTAAAAGTCCCAACCTGAAAATTTCGAAAAAACCTGTTTCCAGAGGAAGATCGAGGACGAGACAAACTAAAAGTCCGAATCTTAAACCGGCTTCGAGATCGAGATCGAAGAGAAATCCATCTAAAAGTCCTAATCCGAAAGCTTCGAAAAAATCAAATGGCTCTCCACTCAGAAAAGTGAATTCACCAATTAAGGATAAACCTGTTTCTAGAGCCAGATCGAGGACTAGACAATCTAAAAGTATGAATCCGAAACCTGTTACTAAAGCCAGTTTGAAGAGGAATCCGTCTAAAAGTCCTAATCCAAAAGGCTCGAAAAACCCAACTGGTTCACCATTCAGAAAAGTGATTTCACCAATTAAGGATAAACCTTTGACTAGAGCCAGATCGAGGACGAGACAATCTAAAAGTCCGAATCCGAAACCGGCTTCTAGATCGAGATCGAAGAGGAATCCGTCTAAAAGTCCTAATCCGAAAGCTTCGAAAAAATCAAATGGCTCTCCACTCAGAAAAGTGAATACACCAACTAAGAAGGAGAAACCTATTTCTAAAGCCAGTTCGAAGAGAAATCTGTCTAAAAGTCCTAATCCAAAAGGATTGAAAAACCCAAATGTTTCTCCAATCAGAAAAGTGAATACGCCAACTAAGAAGGAGAAGCCGGCTTCTAAAGCCAGTGGGAACAGGAATCTGTTTAAAAGTCCTAATACAAAAGGCTCGAAAAAACCAACTGGTTCTCCAATCAGAAAAATGACTTCACCAATTAAGGATAAACCTTTGACTAGAGCCAGATCGAGGACGAGACAATCTAAAAGTCCGAATCCGAAACCGGCTTCTAGATCGAGATCGAAGAGGAATCCGTCTAAAAGTCCTAATCCGAAAGCTTCGAAAAAATCAAATGGCTCTCCAGTCAGAAAAGTGATTTCACCAATTAAGGATAAACCTGTTTCTAGAGCCAGATCGAGGAATAGACAATCTAAAAGTCCGAATCCGAAACCGGCTTCTAGATCGAGATCGAAGAGGAATCCCTCTAAAACTCCTAATCCGAAATCTTCGAAAAAATCAAATGACTCTCCACTTAGAAGCGTGATTTCACCAATTAAGGATAAATCTGTGTCTAGATCCAGATCGAGGACTAGAAAATCTAAAAGTCCGAATCTGAAACCGGCTTCTAGATCGAGATCGAAGAGGAATCCGTCCAAAAGTCCTAATCCGAAAGCTTCGAAAAAATCAAATGGATCTCCACTTAGAAAAGTGAATTCACCAAATAAGGATAAACCTGTGTCTACAGCCAGATCGAAGAGAAATCTGTCTAAAAGTCCTAAACCGAAAGGATTGAAAAAACCAAAGGGCTCTCCACTCAGAAAAGTGAATACACCAAATAAGAAAGAGAATCCTGTTTCCAAAACCAGTTTGAAAGAGAATATGTCTGGAAGTCCTGTTCGGAAAGACTCGGCAAAATCAAATTCTTCTCGACGCAGATCAGATGATTCAGAGAGTTTAGAGGACGAAGACGAAGAATGGAGGCCTTCGAGTACATCTGGGGAAGAATGGCACTATACTAAAACTCATAATCCAATAGGTTTAAAAAAAACAAATGGCTCTACACTCAGAAAAGTGAATCCAACAAATCAGAAGGAGAAACCTGTATCCAAAATCAGTTCGAAACAGAATATTTCTGAAAGTTCTAATCCGAAAGACTCAGAAAAATCAAATGCTTCTCCACACAGATCAGATGCTTCAGAGAGTTTAGAGGACGAAGATGAAGAATGGAATTCTTCGAGAACATCTGGGGAAAAGAGCCACTACACTCCCCCCGGTATTCCATCACAATCAAACCAAATGGATTATTTACAAGTGCCAGTAATACAATATTCTCCCCCATCAAACGAAGAGTCAGATATCGAGGAAGAGTTGTCAAGCAGTAAAGAAAGCTACAACAGTGAAGCTGAAACTGAACATGGTCAATCAATGATTATGAAGAAACCAATGTTGGAAGAAACTGATGCAATCTCAGAGTTGTCAAACAAAGAAGAAAGCGATAACAGTTTAGATGAAATTGAACCTGGTGAATCTACGGCAAAGAAGCCAAGTTTAGAAGAAATTGATGCAATTCCATCAACATCACAATCGAGAAATCATCCGAAATTGATTGGCGACTATTCAGCGTCTTACAACGAAATTCCTAAAACATCAAAACGGGTATTAAAGAGGAAATCTGAGGAGGGCCCAAGAACAAGAAGCGCCAAGAAAGCAGAGCTTTTAAAATTTATATCACTGCGCACGGTTGATTTAGTGACTAGTAGCGATGAAGAAATCTTCTCGCCCACGAAATTTTCCAAAAATGTTGACGGAGAAATCTTTAACTCTACTGAAAAAGCGGCTTCTATCGATCAAGAGTCTGACAGTCTACAATATCGAGAAAGGTCAACACTTCGGATACCTGATGGAGTTAACTTAGCCAGATATAATTTGTCCCGACAAGCCACTGTGCGGCATGATTCAGAATCAGGTAAATATATTATTATATATTACTTAATTATTCAAACAATTAAAAATGTATTTTTCGTTAGACAGCGTGTCTACCCTAAATGGAAACCCTGAAAAACCTAGAATTGCCAGGGAATTTTCTCGAGGGAGTGCTTAACTTTTTTTAATTGCAATGTAAAATTGAATAACAATGATTCTTCATTTGCAAAAGCAGCTTCATATTTATGTATTTCACTATTTTGTTGAAAATTTGTTTTTTTTTGTTTGAAATTAATTTTTTTTTAATTACAAAATTAACTATTTTATTTTTGGTTGATAATTGATAGTTTTTAGTTGAAAATTCATGTAATTTATTGAAAATTCTTTATTTTTGGTAGAAAATTAATCTTCTTGGTTGAAAATTAATTTTTGGGCTTGAAAATCCAACAGTTTCTTGTTATTAAAAAATATAATTTTTTTAGGTTGAAATATCAACTGCTACATTTTTCGCTCAGAATTCATATTTTTTTGAATGAAAATTTAATTACTTAGTTGAAAGTTAACGCCTTGTTTCAAAATTGATTTTGTTGTTGAAAATTCATCATTTTTATTTAAAATTCATCAAAAAGTATTCATTTTTTCTTTGCCTAAAATTATTATTTTTTAATAAAAATTTAGATATTGCAGTTGAAACTTTAGCTTTAATTTTTTTAACTAAAAATTTTAATTCAATCTTTATTTACAAAATTTTTATATATAAAATGTTGTTTCAAATTTAGCTATGCCAGTGGCAGATTCATCATTTGAGTTGAAAATTCATCTCTTTGGTTGAACATATATTTTTTAACTGAAAATTTAGCTATTCAATTTTTGGTTGACAATTTATGTTCTTTGGTTGAACATTTATCTACTCGTATTTTTGATAGAAAAAAATTTTCTTGGTAGAAACTTATTTTTTTATATTATTGAAAATTCAAATATTCCAGAAAGATTCATCGGTTTAGTTGAAAATTCATCTGTGTTGTTTAAAATTCTACTATTTATTCCATTTGAAGATGCATCATCTTAGATGAAAATTTTTTTTGCAACTGAAAATTTAACTGTTCAATTTTTTATTGAAAATTGATCTGTTATAGTGTAAGAATCAAGTTTTTGATTGAAAATTTGTCTTGTTAATTGAAAAATCAACTTATTCTTTAAAAATGTATTTATTTCATTGAAAAATAATCTTATTTGGTTCAAAATTCAAGTATTCTAGTCAAATATTCATCTTTTTAGTTGAAATCTAATTTTTTTTTAATATAAAACTACTTGGTTGAAAGTTAAACTCTAGTTAAAAATTAATCATTTTGGTGAACAATATTGTTGTTTTCTTTCTGGAAAATTAATTTTTTTAACTGAAAATGTAATTACTCCGTTTTTTAATAAAAACTATCTTTTCCAGTTGAAAATTTAACTTTATGGTAGAAAATGTAGTCACATTAATTTTACCTAAATATGTCCTGAATTTCAAGTATTATAAGATAAAATAAAAATTGTTACAATTATTATTCAAATTCCTGGAATTTAACAAAAATTGAAGAACTTATTAATGTTTTTAGTATCATTTAATTATTTACTGAATCGATGGTACTAATATATATATATATATATAACATATCGGTTGGATTAAGAAATGCGAAGTTGAGATATCGGGAAAAAATTTGAATTGTCAGGAAATGTTTTCCAGAATTTAAGTAGACACCCTATTAGAATAGGAAATTGAAAAATTAAATTTCTTCTTCAATTTTTTTTAGCAGAGAGTAGATTTATTACATTTACTTTCATAACACGCGCATCGAAAGTTCGACCTTTCTTTGCCCTTTGAGGGATTCGAAAGTTGTGTTTTCAACCCTAGACTAGAAAGTTGAAACAAGCGACTGCGAATCACTCAAGAGGCAATGAAAGTCGAACTTTCGATTCGCTCTTTATAAAAAAGCGAACGGCGGCGATGCTGAACTCGTGTGATACCTCAGACTCGTCAGAAATCGCTGCCTATCGCTCCTAGATATCTAATATACTATTGCCAAGTTTTGTTTCAGAATCCGATGAGAAGGAAGAATTGGATCAAGACTGGGAGGACGTTCCTTAAAAATGTATGGCCTGGAAAATGCATGCGTGCATATAAGTTATCAATTGTTTTACTATTTATTGCATCTATTTTTACGGGATTTTAAAATGTTCTTCTGTTAATTGGCCTGGGCAGGACCCATTTTATGAAAAAAAATATTTTATGAATACATTGATTGAAAAAAAGGTTGGTCAATGAAAACGATTTTTTTAACCCACTCACATACGATTATATATTGCGAACAACATCTACTATACAGTATCTTTCGATTACTCACTACAATAAATCTAATTACATACAATGTAAATAATGCTTTCATTGTTATGTATAAGTATTCATAATTCATACATTACACATAATGCGCGCATGGTATAGTTTTTACACTCACGCGAACACGTATATTCACATGGGCACTGTGATACACTGAATCCAGTCGCTTTATCGTTATCGTAGATCGCTAGGCGATCCATGATTAATTTATATACAAAATAATCGTCCCATATTACAGTTCAATCAATAAATCTATCATCCACGTGATAGACGCTATCGCGTGCTCTTCCAAATACAAATTTCTACCGGGGTACCTAGCGAAAATCAAAACATTTATTTCCAAAAACGTTAATTCTCATTATCTTAATATTTGAAAGTACAAGGAAATCACAAAATCATAAAAAATATTTCTTAAAAATAAAAATTCATTTTCAACGTTTCAAGAAATAAAAGCTTTGATTTGGGCTTTATACCCTAATAACTATTCTCTCGCTCCTAATAAAATTAAAATTTTGAGATGCTGATTTCAATAGGAAACGTTCAGAAAATCAGAGAATAAAAATGAATGTGTTCATTGTTCGCTTTGCTGCGCTTCATCGAGTTAACGTGATTTTTGAAACCTGAGACTTAAATTCGAATTTATTGATACTTTACAAATCCGAAAGTGTCGACAGCGTCAATAAATTCAATTTAAGCCCAATCATTGTTGCAGAGTCGAAAATGTACTGCGTGTACAAAAATGTAGGTTGAATGTGTGAAATTAGACGTTCAGACTTGAATTATCTGAAGAGAGTTA
The DNA here is from genome assembly GCF_010883055.1 of Belonocnema kinseyi. Lineage (NCBI taxonomy): Eukaryota > Metazoa > Arthropoda > Insecta > Hymenoptera > Cynipidae > Belonocnema > Belonocnema kinseyi. The sequence goes on along the minus strand of NC_046666.1, from coordinate 66,223,751 downwards.
TTGGAACTCGATTTATTATAAAAAAGTCTTAAGTCTTATTCTCATTAATTGGTAATCGTGAAATGTGATTAAAAATTGCTTGCAGCAAAGCCTGCGGTCAACCAACCATTATCCGTGGATTCCCGATTTCAAAAAAGTTTCATTCGTGTAAAAAAATATACAGTTGATCATTACAAAAAGGTTCCCCTAGTAATAAATAGTATATACAAACGATATATAAAAAAATCAAATTTAATACTGTTAAGGAATATCGAAATCAGGTTTTCACACAAAAAAAACAATTTCCTTTGGTACCCAACGGGAGTTCAAAGGCACTAAAAACAAACATTTGACTAGAAATTATTCTTGTGCCATCGCTACAGCATAATTATTAGCTCTCTATTATTTATATATTTTCACAGTGCTTCATATCCGTCGTGAGTTGGGCAATCACAAAACAACGAAATCGCATATAATTACAATAAGACAACAATAATACAATCTTACATACATATAAACTCAACTATAAAAAAAAACACTATCTTAGCAGCAATTAATCAGATCTCCTTTATGTTTTATACAACAAAAACTAATAGAGGATTAAAAAAAGTTGATTATAAAATCTGAAAAGTGACCTTTTATTTTGAATCGACTCCTTGTCTTTTGGGTTAAAGACTAAGTAATTCTACATGACATTCGTCAACGACTCTAAGAAAAAATGATTCTACAAGTGCGAAATGTTTTTGTTATTTTTGTATCTTTGGTAATGAATAATGATATTTTTATACATTATTATTCTGTCCCTTTTCTTCCAGTTTAGAAAACAAATGATTGACATTTTCAAAACACTCGAGTGGTAGAGTCTTTTGCAGAATATATATTTTTATACTTAAAAAATCAAGCATCTCTGAACTCGTGTAATTTGTTTACCCTTGAAAGTAAAAATCACCTCTCTTCGATCAATTATGTAGCTATACACGATAAATGTAAATATTTTCGCATTGACTTGTAAACAAGTGAACGGCTTTTTATAATATCAATTGCTCGTTACATATTACGCTAGTAGAAACTATCATTCCAATTTTTCTATGAAGGTACAGTATTGTCTATTATAGGGTTATATATGCTATTTGAATAAGCCCAGGAGCTCACAATAAGTTTGGTTACAATTGCACCTTTCTTCACCCGTCTTACAAGTGTTTATAAAATAGAAAGATCTTTTTCCCGTAGAACGCAAATACGACTACTTTGCCGACGTGAGAGGAATCTTTACTAATCATCTCAATCTCCCTTCTACGATAAATATTATTAGTTCTTGTACATTTTATTCCAATCAACAAGACAATCAAAAAGATTTAATCTAAAGTTTAGATTGCTTAAATGTTTTGAAAAAGATGGTAAATAAAAAAAGGAAACAATATTCATATATTCTGAAGAAAATGTTTAAAAAACAGATAAAAATAAAACTTTCAAGACAACTCAAGAACTTAAAAAAAGTTTCAGGACAGATGCTACGCATGAATTATTGGAAGAATAGACAGGCAGAAAAAATCTTTCACCTGAATAATATTTTAAAACTATAACCATTGTGAACTATTTGTCTAAAAACTATATACTCTCTGGAATGTCTGCACATCTTCTAATATATTCAAAAAATCACTAAACGAAAAATGGCTCTTTTTGATCGCTATATACAAATTATCTGAATTTGTCGAATTGATTTGGATAACGGTATTGCAAACTATCCTACTATTTTTCTAAGTATTGCTGTCCGTAGAAAGCTGTGTTCGCAGGGTAGAATGGCAACCTTGACAGACTCTTACCGGCTTCAGGATTCCGAGCCTAGAGATCTTGGACTCGAATCTGCTACACCTAAATTTGCACAATTTTGGGCTTCATTTTAAAACTGAAGACTGTGAGCCTCAATCATTATCAACCTGAAAGCTCTTACAGTCTAATTTTTTACAGAATCAATAAAGAGCGAATTTCGAATGAAAAACAAATTAGTTATGAACTTTTTTTATTGCAATATAATGATTATATCGCTTATTATTTTTATGTAAAATGTGGCTAAAAATTATTCTATTTTATCAATTATTTGTAAAGTAACTGAGATACTTTTAGATTACTTAAATTCGTAACTGTGCCATGTGGTTTTAATTTTAATTTTTATTACTTTGCACGATAAATTACCACACGTAAGTTTTTCAATATCATTAAACCTTCATTCTCAATTCATTTTTTTATGTGATTTTCATTAATATTTTTATAAATGACAAAGCATTGAAAGCAACCACACATTATAAGAGTCCGTGGACTTTTAATGAATTTTAAAACGAATTGATTAAAATTTAGATTTTAGTGGGGTTTTACACATATCATAATTACTCGTAAAGACGGAAAATCTGAAATCTTCGACACACTACCAAAGAAAATAAAAAATATTTCGTCAGGCAAGTTCTTGCTGATTAAAGAATGGGGCGATTGAAAATGGAAGATCGAAAGATAATTTTGGCAACATTTTAAACAACAATCTTCTCAAATACTTAAAATATCACTAATCAAACTCTAAGTTTGTAATTTTGTATTACACGTACCTCTATCGAGCCTATTCTAGATTAAAAATGGATTAAAAGAGTGTTATAAAAAAATAGGCAACTTGAAAATTGCGTTTTATGGAGGTTTTTGAACAGAAAAAAATTATTTTTTCCATTAAGGTTATTAAAGCGTTTTTATACTCGACTTTTCTTTAATGCTTATCGTTTTAAAAAACTTTTAAGGTTTTGAAGTAATTATTTGTTTTAAATATTTTAAACTCTTGTTTAGGGAGTATTATTCCACATTCAAAACTGATGATTAAACAAAGTTTGATACAAGAATTAAATAAATCCTGGGTAATCTTGTGTAATCTCTTGTAAACTTTTGGTATTTGTATATATTACTGTTTTTCTAACTTTTAAAATCTCTATTAAATTCTCCCTTAACTAAATTACCTCGTTTTAGATTTCTTTTACTCTGGTTCGAATATTTTCCTCGATCATTCTTCACTGTGTAATTAAAAAAATAATAGGGTAATTGCATGTATTTTAGGTAATATATTTTTTTAATATTACATAAATATCTAACAAATACTTCATTTCTACGAAAAAAAATATATTAAAGAAAACTTTGGAAAACCTTATTCAAAGAACTTTGAGAACTTGAAATGCTGCACTTCTAGTTTCACAGCCATTTACTAACGCCTCATTTTCACGCAAAAAATTCAAAAAGTATGTCTGCTTTTCAAAAATTAAGAAAATTTAACTTATTCAAAAAATTTTCCTTTAGTAATGAAATTCAGTTTTTAATGAGGTCTTAATTGTCCGATAAAGTATAGTACTTGAGAAAAGATTTCAAATTTTAATTATATTTCTTCATTATTTTCGAGATTAATTTGTTTAATTTTGGTACATATACGAAACAGTATCTTAAATTGCTAGTGATTTTTATATCTCTTTTTGCAGTTGTTTTATTAATTTTTAATGCCGTGCAATTTATAATAGTAGTAGTAGTAGTATTTTTCTATTAAGGTTATTAAAGCGTCTATAAATACGATTTTTCTTTATTGTTTATTACTTTTAGATAATTTTAAATCGTTTAGATTAAAAAAAAATATCGAGCCCTTTTTGAAATAAGTAAAATTTAATTCTTCGTTTTACATACTTCAAATTATTCTTTAGAAAATGTAATTTCGCATTAAAAATTCAGGAAAAAATATCATAACTTAAAAACTTCAAAATAATAACTTGAAAACTGCAATTTATGGAAGTTTTTGTTTGGCAAACTTTTTTTCATTATGTTCCTCAAGCGTCTATGCACGCAATTTGTCTCGAATGTTTATTACAGCTGGATAGTTTTGAACGTTTTCAATATTTAAAACGAAATAAGTAATAAAGTATAAAAGTAGAATTGAATAAATAGTTAAAATCTCTGCATTTTATGGAGGTTTTAGTATAGCAAAATATACTTTTTTGTCATTAGGGTTACTAAAGCGTCTTTGCACGCAATTTGTTTTGATTGTTTATTACAGCTGGATAGTTTTAAACATTTTAAATATTTAAAACGAAATAAGTAAAAAGGTATGAGAATAGAATTGAATAAATAATCGAAAACTTTGTATTTTATGGAGGTTTTTGTATATACAAATATAGTCTTTTTGTTATTAAGGTTACTGAAGCGATGTTTCTTTGCTGTTTATTACTTTTGGGTCGTTTTAAACGTTTTAAATATTTTAGAAGATATATGCAGCCCTTTTTGAAATAAATAAAATTCTACTCTATTTTCACAAAAAATAAATCCGCTAAAAAACCTGTAGTACAGGGATTTATTACATTAAAAATGTATTTCGCAACATTTTGGGTTTATTCTCCTGTTAAACGAAATATTGAAAAAAACTAAAAACAAAGAAAAAAGTAAAACAATTGAAATGTTATTTTTTAAGTTTTTATTTACACTGCCGACCTTAAGTTTGGATACATTTCCTTTCAACATAGAACATTCACATTTCACTCTAAAGATGAATTTCTGTGCAAAAACGTTTTGCCAAATCTATAAAAGTATTCGTAAAAATTTGAAAAAATCGGAAAGAGTAAATTCTTCTCTTTAAATCTATTTGAATTTAATCTAGGTTAACAACTAATGTCGGACTTTTAGTTCCTAGAAATATCTCTTGCAACAGTAAATATTTTTTATGAATACTCAAACAGTTGCATAATATTTAATCGAGTTCTTGATTTAGATTTAATAAGTAGGATTTACTCTTGATTTTATATTTTTTTCAAAATTTCTAGCAACACTTCTAGATTTGGCAAGGAATTAAACTCATGATTTCAAAATTTTCATTTTGCTTTTATCTTTGAAGCTAAATATTTTTTTACGGCGCGAAATTTCCTATTTCAAATCATCCTACTTACAAAGTCGCAGATTCTATTTCTGCACAGGTATTCGTCTTTCAAATAAAACATGTATTTTCAAACGGTCAATGAAAATGTACCCAAAATTTTTTTCGGTAATATTAAGTCCCTCGAAAATTTTAAATTAGACTTTGAATTGCTCATAAATTATCAGAAAGATACTTTATGTAAAGAAACATCGGGTTTAACAACTTTTAGGTTAAAGATGGTTGAGGCTCACCATATGACGCAGACGAAGTGACATCAATTTTGTAATAATTAGATTATTGAATCTTACCTGTTACAGAAAACTTGTCCACAATTCCGGCAGTGATGTCTCCTCTCATAGAGAGTAAATCTCACTCCGCAACCTACACACGAATCGGCTCCCTCGTCCTTCAACCAATGATCGGCAACTGTTCGGCCTGGTTGTTCACAAACACACCAGGAAAATACTCGTCCTCTGGTGTCACCGACGTAAATGGTTCTATGATCCCTAGAATTAAAAAAAATGTCTATTGCATCATTTTTTCAAAATAAAATTCAACACGGGATGTTTACTTAAATCCTGGAACGAAATTCCCTGACAATTCTAGGTTCTTTCCCAGATATTTCAAGTTTCTTCCAGGTATAATTTTTCATAGTACGGAACCATTCAGATATTTCACGTTTTTTAAAACAATTAACTCGAAATATATGAATATAGTTTTTCGCTAGTTTATTATAAATAATATCTTTTTCCAGTTTCTAAGGATTCCAATAATATGCTTAATTTACAAAGCTATGACAAATCGTATTGCAAAATATTCTTAGAAATATTAGCACCATAGATTAATTAAATAATTAAATAAAACTAAGAATATAATAATATTCATTTCTTGAATTTGTCTCGAAAGTCCATGAATTTGAATAATAATGCAAACCAATTTTTATCTTATATTCTTAAACTTAAAATGATAGGCATATTCAGGTAAAATTAATCTGGGTACTGAATAGGAAAATTACGACTAGAAAAGATCAATCTTCAACCAAATAGTTGAATTTTGAACTAAAAAAGATAATTTTTAATAAAAAATGGAAGTTAAATTTTCAGTTAGAAAAATGAATTTTCAGCAGGAAAAAATGAATTTTCGAAAACATATGTAGTTCAATTTTCAATCAAAGTGATGAATTTTCTACTAAACTGATGAATCTTTAAATGTAAAAGTTGAATATTTAAACAAGAAGATTAACTTCTACCAAAAAAGACGAATTTTTAACTAACTGAAAAAAACTGTAAATTAAAAATTAAATAGTCAAATTTTCTGTTTAAAAAATAATATTAAACTACAGAGATGAATTTTCAAATAATATGGTTGAACATTCAATTGGAATAGTGAAATTTTCAACGAAAAATATAAATTTTCAAATAAAATGATGAATATTTAACTTAAATACTTGAATTTTCAAAAGACAATTTATCAACAAATTACATGAATTCTCAACGAAACAGTTAAATTTCCAACTAAAAAAGGCAAATTTTTAACCAAATAGTTGGATTTTTAACTTGAAAAAGGTTAATTTCCAACCAAACATGAAATATAGTTAAATTTCAAACCAAAAAGATGAATTTTAAACTAAAATGGTCAATCTTTAACTGGAATAGTTAATGTTTAACAACAAAAAAATCAATTTTCAACAATAAAATTACTTTTTACTAAAAAACGAAGTTCGAACAAAATACATGAATTATTATCAGCTAGAAAAGATAAATTGTCAACCAAAAATGGCACAGTTAAATTTTTAGTTAAAAAGATTAATGTAATTAAAGTAATTAATTTCTTATAAAAAAAGAGAACTCTGAACAAAAAAAATGTAAAATTTAATATTTCAATTAAATAAGATTTTAACTTCTTATCAAAAACAGTTTAATTCAAACAAAAAGACGATTCTTCAACATGAGTTGACTTTTTAAATATACACGATTTTTCTAGAGAAAATACTGCAAACAAACTTCAACAAAATACATGCAGTTTCAACGAGACATTAGAATTTTCCACTACAAACTATCCACTTTTAAACAAAAAGAGAATAGTTAAATTTACAGTAGAAAAAAATAAATTTCAAACAACAAAAAAACGAATTTCTCACAAAATACATAGTTAATTACAGGACCTATAAAGCTACTTTTACAAATGAAAAACCATTGTTATTCGATTTTGTATTGAAATTAAAAAAAAAATTAAACACATTCTCGAAAAAATTCCTCAACTTTAAAAAAAACTCCCCAGTATTTTCAGGGGTTTTCAGGTATATACAATTTTTTGAACAATTCCAGGTTTTCCAGGTAGCGTAGATACCCTGGAACATTATTGAATTTTGACTTGTTATAAAATCACCTTGACACTGCCAGTGCAGTTATAGAGGCAGGCTCGGCATTGTCTTTCCGATCGTAGGCAGTGTGCATTGTTAGTTTACTTCGGAATACTAGTTGTCTCTGCCACTTAAATCCATCTCTTAAAATATTTTGTGGGTTAATCCTCTTCGGTTTAGTGTCAGCTTCATTCACTACTACAAAACTGTCTGTTAAACTCGTATCGCTTTTACTAGTCCTCATTGCAACTTCACTATCCATAGTACTGCTGGCAGATTCACTAAAAGTAAGAAAAGAACCAGTTTATTTTATGTTTTCCGTAGACAATTAAAGGGTGTCTATTCAAACCCAGGAAAAACATTCTCTGACAATTCCTGGTTTTTTCCAGGTACAGTTTCGCGAGTTTACTATATGTTTTTTTTTTACTTTCTAGAGAAATATGTTTAATTTAGGAAGTTTTGACCAATTATATTACAAGAAATTCTTAAATACATTAGCACTATCGATTTAGTGAATAATTAAATAATATTAAAACATAATTAATAATTCCTTGAATTTTCATCTAAAGTGTATGGATTTGAATAAATTTTTATTTTATCTTCTTATACTTAAAATTCAATGCATATTTAGCTCAAATTAATGTGGGTACTATTGGGAATGGATAAACTTCGATACGCCACCTAGTGACAAAAATTCGAACTAGAAAGAATAAACACGATTTTAAAGATGCATTTTAATTTGTGCATAAAAGTATTTTAACAATTTTTTTGTGAAGTTTAAAGTATTAGTTGGATAATAAAAATTAGTCTTTATCAGAAACAAAGTGTTTTAGATGGAATTTACATATTATACAGTGAAAACCCACACTTTTTAACAGAAATATTGTTCTAAAAAAACAATTATTATTCTCTTTAATGTGATTTTCAAAAGATTATAAACTTAAATGGACTTATTTTGAAGCGAAAATGAACTGTTAGAATTCATATTTAAAATCCAGTCATCTATTATTCGTATTCTTGGCATAATATGATTAAAATTTGTTGCTACATACATTAATAAAAGTTTATTTAAGCATACAATGCATTGAAACTAACATTAAATAATGAAATAATTGTATTTTTTTTAAAACCTATTTCACAAAAGTGTGTTTTTTTCACAGTATAAGAGAGAAATTCTATCTAAAACTATTAGTTTTGTATAAATATTTGTTTTCAGTATTTAATCACTGTTCTATACTTCACAAAATAATTGTAAAAACACTTTTATGCAAAAATTAAAATACATGTTTAAAATTGTACGTACTCTTTTTAGTTCCATTTTTTGGCACCATGTGGCGAAATGGTAGACCACCATTCCCAATATTAAAATAAATTTAAACCTCTTCAAATTCCTAACTTTTCTAGCAAAGTATTGTATTTTCAACAAAGCAGATGATTTCTTAACCAAATAGTTCAATTTTCAACCAAAAAGAATACTTTTTTTACCGCAAAATTTGTTTTTTAACAAAGTACATGATTTCTCAACCAAATGGTTGAATTTTCAACTAAACAAATTAAATTTGAACCAAATAGTTGAATTTTGATGTAAAAAGATCAGCTTTTAACTGAAATGATGAATTTTCAACTGAAATGATGAATTTCAAATCAAAAAGATTAATTATTAATAAAAGAATTTAACTTTCAACCAAGTAGATGAATCAGGAAAGATGAATTTTCAACTGAAATGAAGAATATTGAACTGGACTACTAGAATTTTGAACAAAAAGGCGAATCTTCAAGCTTGGAGATTAATTTTCAAATAAAAATATTGATTTTCGAACAAAAAATACGATTTTTTCCACAGAATATATGAATTCGTATACAAATACTTGAGTTTTCACCTAAAAACGATGAATTTTGAATTAAAAAAATAACAATTAAATTTTGAGTTAAAAAAGTTAATTCCAAACAAAACAGAAAAAAACGTATTTTCAAGAAAGCAGTAAAATAGAGCCATATAAAGCAATATTACAAAGGAAGAATCAATGTAATTCAATTTTATATTGCAATTTAAAGAAAAATTAAGCACGTTTTCGAAAAAATTCCCTGACATTTCAAGGGTTTTCCAGGTATATCAACATTTCCTGACAATTCTAGGTTTTCAGGTAAGGTAGACACCCTGAATTAGAAGAAAACACACAAGAAAAAAAGATTTGTAACCACCTAATTTGAGCTCCTTCACTGTCAGCTCGTCCGCCACCTTCGCTCTTCCTAAACAAGGGATTGCCTCGACTTTTTCTCCTAAGTACTACTGCCGACGAGGAATTACTTTGAGGTGATAGCTTGTTGCCTGATCCGTTGCTCGACTCATTTTCTGAACATTCTTCTTTTTCCTCAAGTAATCTCGAAGCTTCTTTAACATTTTCCGCTTCTGATAGACTACTTTCTGAACCACTTTTTACAAGAGTGCCTGCAT
>NC_046666.1:66209770-66213934 GCF_010883055.1 Belonocnema kinseyi | reverse complement strand
GGTTTCCCACACTTTTTTCCTCTGTTCTTTGCAATCTTCATCGAACCAGTCAATCCTTTTCTTAAAATTATTGCTGTGGGGCCCCACCATCCTTACCATTCCAGCTTCTTTTTCTGCTTTTTTTATACTATCAATTATTATCTCCCATCTGTCTTTATTTGCTTCTTCCTCTACTCTCGTTTCCCATAGTTCTTCCATTTTTTCCCCGAATTTTTCTGATTTTCCTTTGTCCCAGAATAGTTTTTCCGCCTTATTTATACTCCGTCCTCTTCTTGGTTCCCTTTTTTCGTATAATTCTGACCCCGTGTGAGAAAGTCGGAAGGTGACCAGTAGGTGATCCGACTCGATTCTCGCTTCAACTTTTATTTCCGATATTGGGTTTACCCCCTCGTCTTCTTTTAAAATAATTAAATCTAAGACCGATCCCCCCGCGTCGCTAATATGCGTGAATCTGCCTTTTCTATCGCCCTAAGTACAACCATTGAGGATTTTAAGCCCGTGTTCTTCACAAATATTTAAAAGTTTCTTACCCTCGGCGTTCACCAACTCGTCCTCCGAGTTTCGCAGATTTTTATTGCCATTCTCGTACTGCATCTCTGGGCTCTCCTCTGTGACCCCACCTACTCTAGTGTTCCAATCACCTATCATTACTAAGCACTCATTTTCTCTGCTTGCCTTTTCTATTAATTTACATAGACTTCCACGGATCTTAGAAATGCCTTCATTGTTATAAACAGTTATAATTTTTAGTATTTTTGATTCAAATCTTAACTTATTGTTACTAATTACAATTCCGTAGTCCCATTCTTTACGCTCCCAATTGTCTCCCACCCAATTTTTCTTAATTCCTATTAGATGCCCTCCCTTTGCTCTCCCCTTATTATGAACTTTTACTGCCGGTTTTGTTATCCAAATAAAATCTTTATCTAGCTTTTTAACAAATTGTTCTTCCGACTCTTTCATTAGCCAAGTTTCTTGTAGTACAATTAATTCAAAACCCTTTAAATAATCCCATGTCTGCCCTACCTTATTTGCTCCCGAAATATTCCATGACATACCTCTGATGTTCTTAGACGCCGTGGATACGAAAAAAATTCTTTCTGAGTCCCCCTTCTTCCCCGTTCCAGAAGAACCAATCTTCACCAATCTTCCATTTCATGTAGCCCGTCCTCACTGCTGTTCCATGTCCTGCTTCTTCCTCAGCTACATTCGTGATCCACTTCTGTATTTGAAGCTCTCTGTCGGTCAAGTTGTCCGCAATCCAGATGCTGGTCCCTCTGAATTTGGATTTTCTTCTCATTATGGACATTTTGTCTCTCCAAGAATGCAAGTCCACCAAAAACTCTTCATTGTTGAACCTGATTCCTTTGACCTCTGCTGCTACTCCAATTGTTCTTTTAAGGGCCGATTTTATTTCTCCCTCTACGTTCCTCCCGGTTGGTCTGAATCCTCTGATTATGACATGATTTTTTTCTATCTTTTCTTTCTTTTATTTCTCGGTCCAGCTCCTTTTTCGTCAGCTTTCCAGGTCGAGAATCCTTATTCTTTCCTTGATACTGAGCTTCCTTGTCTCTGTTGTCCCTGTCGTCCTCCCTGGTCCTTTCTAGGCCTCCATAAATATTTGAAGTTTCTCCCTCCGCTGTTAATTGAAAAAGAGTTCCACTGTTTGTTTTCATTTGCAGTTCTTATCAATTTATATAAAAGAATATTTAGTTTCAATAGTTCGAATCTTTAATTTTCAATGACAATGAAAAAATAATTTGAATCGGAAAATGACAGAAAATTTTTTTGCTCCATTAAAACGGCCACTAAAAGCTTTGAAATCTTTTGAGATCCTAGAAATTCTCTAAACAAAAATTAAATATGGTGAACCTTTTCTGAAATCCTTGAAATCCGTAGAAATTCTTGGAAATACCTAGAAATCCCTGGAAATTTCATTTAATTTATTTCGGACAAAATCCCTTAAATCTGTTGAAGTCCCCAGTAATGTCGGAAAAATCGAGTAAAACGCCGTAAAACAAATGATAAAATCCTTTAAATCCTCTAAAATGCCTTAAAATCCTAAAAATCCTATTCATTTAAAACTCGCTTGAAATCTTTTATATTTTCTTAAATTCTTTGAAGTCTATTAATATATCCTAAAAGCACCTCTGAAATATATTAAATTCCCTGAAAAACTCTCAAATTTATTTAAATCCCTTGGCATTTATCAAAATTCTTTAAATCTCATGGAATCTTTTAATTCCATTTGAAACAATATAAATACTTTAAATGTTGTAAAATGTCTTGAAACTTTCGAAATCTTTTAAATTTTACAAAATCATTAAAAATTCCTTATACATTTTTTAATCTTTTGAAATATTTAATATATTTTATAATTTATTTTGAAATGTTTAAAGCGCTAAAATCATTTAAGACCTCATGAAATTTAAGATCCCTTGAAATACGTTGAAGACTTTAAAACAACTGCACACCTTTTGAAATCTTTTCAAATTTAGATTTCTTTAGTTGGCGGTTATGTTATTTTTAGCAGAATTTAAGGAGTTTTATTAGATTTCGGTGGTGCTTTTCGAATATTGTAATTCACAAAATGTGGCTATTCGTGAAAAAGTAAAATCCCATGTTGAAAACGATACGAACGATTTAAGAAAGGGGGCCAAAAAATGCAGCCTTTAGGGTTCGATTCCGGGGGTGATTTGCACCCCTTATTCAGGTGTAAACTTGAATTTTCATCCAAATTCGGTAAAAATTGTTTTGCTCTTGAAAATACTGATCACGATAAGAACCTAAAAATATATATACACCCTCCTGAACTCAATTTAGGGGTAGTTTTCACGCCCTAAAATAGATAAATAGGCTTCCCCAGGATCAATTTCCATGAAATTCGTTATAAAGTGATATTCAGATGTGAAAACAATAATACTCACGTAAAATTACAGAAACATGCCTTATACCAACCCTTCACCGGAACATCACCCCTCATTTAAGTGGACATATAGTGAAATTAATATTTTTCTTTTTCGTACGACTGAACAAGTTTTCTATGCTTTTTGTACTAGGGGATGAAAGTACAACCCCTCAAATACATGCGACATTTTTTCTGTAGTTGGAGGTGACTCCTGTGGATGTTCTGAAATACTTCAAATGCAAATATTCCTATCAAGAGTTCTCCAACTTCATTCCCTAACTTAAGGGTGGTTTTTGTCCTTAAGGGTGGTTTTGAGTGGAATGAGAATTTTGGCGTTTTTTTCTGTCATCTGAGACCCTGTTATACTCCAAAACAGTTATTATTTTGGATAGGAAGTGGGTGGAAATAATTCGGCCGTTAAAGGGTTAAAAGAATTTTGAAAAATATGACAGATTTTATCAGATTTAAGGAACGCAATTTGAGAAAATATTAGCATAGTGTCGTCTTTTTCAAAGTAGTAGCAAAATAGTTGCTTCATTGAAAAAAAGGTTTAAAAGGTTTTAAAATCTTCAAAAGTCCGTGGCTTGCAAGTTCCATAAAAAAAAAAAACGCACACCGAAACTTGTAAATTTATACTCGATTATTTAAACATTTAAAGGGTGATATTGCTACCTGTGCTGCCACTTGGCTACACGTTTGGAGCATAAATGGAGAAGAGCTTGCAAGTGTCAACACTTGTGTGGGTAGAGCTGACAGAATGCAACAAATTCTCTGTGTTGCTTTTAGTCAGACTCATGAGTGGGACTCTCAAAACGTGATTATGACGGGATCGACTGACGGCGTCGCACGAGTAAGTTTTATTAAACAAAAACCTTTTTTCACTTAAATATTTACATAATTTTCCTAAGACTGAATTATTATATAATTTAAAATCTTTCAGATGTGGTCGATGGATTACGTTCAAGTGCCAGGGGAAGAAGATAAATCAGAGGTTGCAGAAAATGAACATTCCAAGAAAGCAGAACAAATGAAGGAAGAAATAAAAACTCAAAGCACGAAAAAGAGAGTTCATGAGTTGGTGAAGCAAATGAGTATTTCCGTAGAAGGTTCAGGTATACAAACTATTTAATTTTTAATATGTTCTTTCTGATCATATTTATATATATATATATAATTAAAAATTTGTCATAAGGACAACCGCAGGATTTCGCCGGGAGCGGGTGCTAATCTGAAAAATTGCACCCGCTTCCAGCGAA
>NC_046666.1:66181684-66209670 GCF_010883055.1 Belonocnema kinseyi | reverse complement strand
AGGGGAAGACATTAGCTTAGAAAAATGGAAAACTCATTTTGAAAAGCTACTAGGAAGCAAGGGTGAGAAAAGTCAGAATAATCAAGAATCAGCGAGAGATAGAGACAAAGAGGGTAAGGGGAGTAAAACTGAAAACGAGGGAGCTCCAGCGAACAGTAGAGAACATCTGGATGAAACCGAAAAGGGACTTAATGGAAAAATAGAGTTTAAAGAATTCTGTGAATGCATAAAAAAATGAAAAGAGAAAAAGCGCCTGGGGAGGATGGGGTACCAATAGAATTTATTGCAGGGATGCCAAAAGTGTGGGCGACAGAAATGCATGAAGTAATAAACGACTTATGGGAAAATGGAGTTATTATTAAAGGTTTGGGAGATAGCCAGAATAGTACCAATATTTAAGAATGGCGACGAGGACGACGCGGAAAACTACAGAGGAGTTTCGCTGCTAGATTTAGGTTACAAAATATTAGCGGCTATAATGGATGCAAGACTAGGGGAATGGGTAGAGGAAAAGAGATTGCTCAGGGAAAGTCAGGCAGGTTTTAGGAAAAAAAGAAGTACCAGAGACCACATCTTTGTCTTAAATTCTTTAATAAACAACAAGTTAAAAAAAGAGAAAGGAAAGCTATACGTAGCATTTATAGATTTTAAAAAAGGATTTGATACAATAGACAGAAACATACTTTTTGAAAAACTGGAAAAGGTAGGAATCAGTGGCAGAATGCTCGACATGATCAAGAGCATTTATAGGAACAGTTTCAACGAGGTAATAACTAAAGCGGGAATCTCAGAAAATTTTAGAACAAATATAGGGGTAAGACAAGGATGCCCCTTGAGCCCGACCCTCTTTAACATTTTCTTGGACGACATAGATGATGAGTGGACTTAGCTATCGTTTCCGATCACGCGGATGGTATCAAAGAAATGTTAAAAACGCTGGAAAGATATGCTGATAAGAATAAATTAGAAGTGAATGTCAAAAAAACAAAGGTGATGGTGTTTAAGAAAAGGGGGTAGGAAGAAATTTAGAGAGGAATGGAAATTTAAAGGAGAACCACTCGAAGTAGTAGAAAAGTTTAAATATTTAGGTTTTTGGTTTTCATCGGGCGGATCGTTCAACAAACACCTAGCAGCCCTAGCAGGCAAAGCGCAAAAATCTATCAATGCAGCGTGGGGAGTGATGAAAAGGGCAGGAATAAACGCGTTAAAGAGAAGACTTTACATACTGGATGTATTAGCAAAAACAGGAGCGTTTTACGGGGTCGCAATATGGGGATGGAGGAGAAGGGAAGAAATAGAGAAAGTACAGAGTAGATATGTTAAAATGATTATGGGATTGGATAGAAATACCTCTGCATACATCTGGAAAATAGAGTCAGGAAGAAGAAGCGCGGAAATCGAGACTAGAAGAAGGGCGAGTAACTATCTTTATGAAATATTAGAAATAGAGGAAGATAGGTTACCAAAAATTTGTCTAATGGAGGAGATACGAGGTTGCATAAACGGTAATCCGTCAGCCTGGGGAAAGGAATTAGTGGCAGCATTAGAAGAATTAGGAGATGGCGAGACATTGGGGATGATATGGGAAGGCAGGGATTTGGAAGATGTGTCAAGGAACTTAGGAAGAGGAGTCCTGAGGAAAATGGAACAAGATTGTCCGACCGATTGGCAAAAAATTGATATTTCAAATTATTGTAAAGTATACAAAAGTATAACAGATGGGATAGAGAGGGAAGAATACTGGGAAGCGAAAGATATCAAAGGAATAGATAAGGAACAGTGGGCTAGGCTAAGATGTGGTAATGTGGGTAAGGCAGGAAATAAGGGTTATAAAGACGATTGTCTTTGCTGCTTATGTGGGGAAGAGGAGGAAGATATATACCACATTTGGAAATGCAAAAAAGCTAGGCAAATCATTGATCGTGAAACAGTCGAGGAGGTGCATGAGTGGTTGATGATTGGTAGGGGGTCCGAGTATACAGATTTTACTGACCGGTTATGCCAGAATTTGAAGGAAAGACCGTGCCCCGGGGTGTGCAAATATGCGAGAGCTTTCGAAAGATTAGCCAAAGAGACTAGTCAAAAGAAAAGTTAGAGTCGCGAGGGAAGATCGGGACAGCGAAGAAGCGAACGTATGCTAGAAAATAATGTAAATATGTTGGAATATAGCGCAGAGGAAATGCATAGATTTAAGAAAATGTAAAATAAGAACTTTGATCTATGTACAAACACAAAAAGTGTATATTTGGAAGAAATAAACAAAACAAAACAACAAACAGTGGAAATTATTTTAATTTAAGTCATACATATTGATAATTGTTTTTCTGTTATTTATACATCAACATTTTTCCTAAAAAGTTTCTAAATTTTTTGTTCGGAATCTTCAAAAAACTACATATTGTTTAATACGTTTAAAATTTTTTTGAGGTTTCCAATTATTTTTTAACCTTTTAAAAACTTCTAAATATCTATCAAACTTACTCGAATTATTTCAGTTGATAATTGTACAATTGATATTTATTCATAATAAATATTCCGTGAAAATTAATTATTAAAAATGAAAAAATAATTCTGAATTTCCGCAGGATTCATAATAAAATTTCTCATCTTAAAGCCTTTCAAAATACTTAAGAAGCATCAAAATATTATTTTGAAATCTTCAAAAATCTATATTTAATTTTGATTAAGAAAAAAATATTTTTATTTTTTAAAATTTAATTTCAGCCTTTCAAAATACTTAAAAAGCATCAACATTTTATTTTGAAATCTTCAGAAATCGATATTTGCTTTTGATTAAGAAAAAAATATTCTTATGTTTTAAAATTTAATTTCAGCCTTTCAAAATACTTAAAAAG
The DNA here is from genome assembly GCF_010883055.1 of Belonocnema kinseyi. Lineage (NCBI taxonomy): Eukaryota > Metazoa > Arthropoda > Insecta > Hymenoptera > Cynipidae > Belonocnema > Belonocnema kinseyi. The sequence continues at coordinate 66,206,815 of NC_046666.1, read as the reverse complement.
CATCAACATTTTATTTTGAAATCTTCAAAAATCTATGTGTACTTTTGATTAAGAAAAAAATATTTTTGTGTTTTAAAATTTAATTTCAGCCTTTCAAATTTCTTAAAAAGCATCAAAATTTTATTCTGCAATCTTCAAAAATCTATATTTAGTTTTGATTAAGAAAAAATTTTTTTTATGTTTTAACATTTTAATTCAGCTTGAATATGTTCAAAACTTAATTATCTCTCAACTTACTTAGATTTTTTCTAAATTGAAGTCTTCCAAACTACATTTTAAAAAGTTTTAAATAAAAAATGTACGCTTAAAAAAGAAGATCTAAAATAAAAAATCGGCTGTTGGAGATTCAAATATAGTAAGTGCCATTTTCTTCAAAATTGAGTTAAACACGTTTTCAGATTTCATTTAAGTGCATGTTGAAACTTTAATGAAAAGTTAAAACATAGAAAACGCCTTTTTTTGCTTTGCCCCTTAGTATTTTTTAACCACGCACAGCCTAAATGTTTAAGTAAAAGATTTTAGAATTACGCATTGTAAACTGATTAACTAAATTTCACAATTCAAAAAGTTAATAATTGGACTTAATATTAGGTATTTTCACTTCAATCAACAGCTAACTTCACGTCGTAGATTGCTGAGGGGAAAACAAGGGACCAAATGCATGGGATTTAGTTCATTTTTGCTATTTTGCTAATTGTATTGTATAATTATGTGATATGAAAAATGTGATATTTCAAGTGATTAGTGGTAAAGTTTTTCTTCTAAAAATTTGTGAGATTTCCGGTCATCTCCCGGTCCATTGACTACCCTGCAGAATATTATTTATATATAAAAGATTTCAAGGGATTTTAACAAATTTCTAGAGATCTTTAGAAAATAAATGAATTTTTAAAAGTTTTTAAAGTATTTTTAATGATTTCTATGGATATTAGTTATTTCATGGAATTTCACCATATTTTAGGGATCCATAAGATTTAAAAAGAAATGATAAGATTTGCAGAGATTTCTGCAGATAAAAAGAATTGGCGATTTTTTAAGGAATTTTTAGAGAATTTTAACAGATTTCAGGGATTCTTAAGGATTTCAAAAGTTTTAGGGTATTTTAAAGGATCCAAAAGGATTTCACGCGATTTTATGAGAGATGTATATATTGAATGATAGATTGCAAAAATAGTTAATCACTTGATTTACCATTCAAAAAACGACATGGCACTATTTTGCTATAATTTATCCAAACTTATGCTATTAATGACAATATTTTTAATTTCTCAAATGGATGCCGGTCAAAATTTCGAAAAGGAAATTTCAGATAAGTTTGTGTACGATTTTCTTTCAGATTCTTTCCAAGATCTGCAACCGAAGTTTTCCGTTTATATCTGAAAGGACTAATTTGTCCCAAAAATTCAAATTAGTGCCTTGTAAATCAACTATAAATGAAATTAACTGCATTTTTTCTTAAAATTTTATATTCATACTTATCAGCAATTTGTAGAAAGAATCGAATGCAGATCACGGAAAGATTCGGAAAGGAATGGAAACAAATTGGATAGATTTGGGAAAGAACTTTCTAACCGAAATTTCGAACAGGGAATCTAAGGCCTGCAATTGTTGGGGAAATTTTGTCCACTTACCGTTAAATCATTAATAGCAACAGCAGCTACTGGCCCTGCATGTCCTCGAAGTTGCCTCACGAACAAACAGCGCGACAGATCCCAAATAATGGCAGTACCGTCTCTCGATCCGGAAACAATGACGTTATAAGCGGGACTTGACGACAAACAAGTAACAGCATCAGTGTGTCCATAAAGGCATTGTTTTATTGATAGTTGTCGCCTTGCGTACTCCCAAACAGTTACCACAGAACTTGTTCCAGCAGTGACTATAAGCTTCGACGATGGACAGACACATGCTACGATTTCTCCGCTGCTTTGCATCATAGTTTCGCAGACAAATATCGCCTTATCACTGTCGTAATTACCTATTCTCAATGAGTGATCAGCAAAACCCCAAGCAACGTACTTGTTGTACGTAGGGGGAATCAGCGTTTTGTTTTGCTCGACTGCCAACACCGACTTGTCGATGTGAAGAATCTGCCCAACGGGACTTTTCAGTTCTACTGTTGGAAGAAAAAGACTTGCTAAATTGCTACTGTTACAAAAAATGTACATCCAAATTGAGACCTAAGTTTAAAGCGAATACTAATTATAATGACCAAACCTTTTATTGGCTGAAGAGAGGGTTTCAAGTTGTCAAGATTATGGAAGAAGAGTCTGTCAGAGGTTGTGATACTAAGACCCGGGGTGATTGGTCCTGGGTCTATGACACTTGTTCTCTGATTCATTTTTTTGGCTGGATGAGATTTCTTGAAAAGCTGCTTTGGAATTTGGCCAAAGTTATTGATGAAACCGATTGTCGCGTTTTTCTTGAGAGGATCGTCAATACTGAAATATTGGGAAATTTATTTTAGGGTGGCGATTCGGCGGACGATTTCAAATTCACGGCCATTTCCCGGTTTTCCCCGGTCCAGTTTTCCAATTTTCCCGGTCAACTAAAAGTAACATATTCATATTTGCCGCAAAATGCAAATATTTATTTCAATTCATGGCGTTCATTCTAAACATCCTTTAATACATGAGAGCAAAAAATGTAAAATAAATGAATTTTCAAATAAAATTATGAATCTTCAAATAGTTGAATTTGAAACCAAGAAGACCAATTTGCAACTAATATGATGCATATTTAGCTGAAATTCAGGGTGGCCATTTTTGTTTTAATTTTCGTCTCCCGGTTTTCTCCCGGTGAATATTCGTGATTTCTCCCGGTTTATAAAAAAATTAGCTTTCTTTGTAAATCCCACGGGTTTTTCACATATATTATAAATTGCGGAAGTCGAAAAATGCCAGTACACCTTTTTGCAAGAATTTAATTGATTTTTAAATCATATAATAAGAAGGATAATGAAATTGTTGTGTCTTATAAAGGAAAGTACAGATAAGCGTTTTATTGCACACTAGAAGCAAATTCATATGCGCAAATCACGCGTTCCTGTACCTGAATGTCTATTTATTAACATGAAAATATGCAAATTTAAAAATCCATTATTAAACCAATTTTTTAATATAAGGTTTTTAATATTTTTGAAATAATAGTTAATAATGAATAATTTCGAATTGCAAGCTTTTGAAACTAAAAAATATATACCAAAGATTTTAAACCATTTAAATAGAAAAAGGAGTTGAATTGTATAATTTCTTAGTCAAAGCGATAAAAATTAAAGAATTGTTATTTGATTTCGAGAATGACGAAATTAGAATGATCTTAGATTAAAAACTTTAAAATATGACAATGTAAAAACGTTAAAAATGGTATATTTAAAAATCAAATTTTGGAAATTTGAATAAATTTGAATAATTTGAATTCAAAGTGATTAAAATTTGACAATTTAATATTGAAAACTAAATTGAATCTTTCAAATGCCAAGCTTGTAATATTCTAGAATTTTAAATTGTCATGACATAATAAAATTACAAGTCAACATTAGAACTGATTACAAGATGTTTTATAAAATAAAAAACGAATTAAATTATTTAAAATAAAAACCTTTTGAAATATATAGCAATTTTAAATGGAAAACCTTAAAAATAAAAAAAATGTATACTCCCAAACGTTGAAACTTAAACGAATGAGAACTTCATTTAACAATGAACAAAATTTTAGTCACAAAAAATTGTGTTATTAAAACTTTTTTATACTTAAACACTTTAAAATTTCAACTATTGGAACTAAATTAAAATCGCTTAAAATAAATGTTGTCAAATCATAAGTTATTTTTATTTTCACCATGACAAAATCCAGAATTTTAAATAATGCGAGACATATTGTTACCCTTTAAAGTTCGATTATTTTAAACGCTTTAAAAATTATATAATTTCTAGTTAGAAACTTTCAAGAATTTTAAAATGCGCACAATCTCCAGGTGTGACATTTCTCTCCCGGCTTTATTCCGGTTTTCTCCCGGTGCAAGTTTTTCCCGGCTTTCTCCCGGTTCTCCCGAGTTAATGGCCACCTTGGGGATTTTTAAATTTGCAAGCGTAAAGATTAATTTTAAACAATAAGATTAATTTTAAAACAAAAAGATTAATTTTCTACCAAAAAATATACAATTTTCAACAAAATACAGGTATTTTTAACAAAATACTTGAATTTTCAAATAAAATAATGAATCTTCCACTGAAATAGTTGAATTTTGAACCAAATAGATGAGTTTTCTAACTAAAATGATAAATATTTAACTGGAATAATGGAATTTTTAACTAAAATGGTGAATTTTTAAATAATAAGCTTAATTTTCAAGTAAAAATATTAATTTTCTACGAAAGTATACAATTTTTCAACGAAATACAAGAATTTTTAACGAAATGCCTGAATTTTCAATTAAGGAGACAAATCTTCAACCAAATATTTCAATTTTGAACTAAAAAAAAAATTTCAACAGAAAATGGAATACTTATATTTTTAGTTAAAAAAAATTAATTTTCAACCTAACTGACGAATTTTTAACTTAAATGATGAATTTTCAACTGGAATAGTTCAATTTTAAACCAAGTAGATGAGTTTTCAACTAAAATGATGAATATTTAACTGCAATACTGGAATTTTCAATCAAAAAGATTGATTTTTAAAAAATAAGAGTAATTTTCAAACAAGAAGTTTAATTTTCAACCAAATATTATAATTTTTAAACAAAATACTTAAATTTCCAATTAAAGAAGACAAATACTCAATTAAATAGTTGAATTTCTAACTAAAAAAAGGAATTTTCAACAGAAAATTGAAGATACATTTTTAATTAAATTAACTAATTTTCAACTAAAATGAATCTTCAACTGGAATACTTGAATTTTAAAACAAAAAGATGAGTTTCCAACTAAAACAATCAATCTTCAACTGAAATAGTTGATAATGAATTTGCAACCCAAAAAATGTGAAACTTGAAATTTTATCTTTTTTGGGAAAAGATCAATTTTCAACAAAAATGTAATAATTAAATTTTCTGTTGGAGAATTTAATTCTAAACCTAACTGATGAATTTTCTACGAAAAGACGAATTTTCCACAAAGTACATAAATTTTCAAACAAATAGTTTAATTTAGAATAAAAAATCAAGTTTCAACCAAACAGTTGAATTTTCCGTTAAGAATCTAATTCTTAATAATAATAAAAAAAAACGTATTTTCAGCAAAATAGTAAAATTTTCTACAGGAATAATAAAATTTGTAGTACTAAGTAGCTAATACAACTGGAGTAAACTTCAATCTTTGAAGTACAAGTAAAAACTTACTTGTAAATATCAACGTTGCCTTCGTAAAAAAGATGATGGAAGACATTGACAGCCTCAACGGCTCCGGGGCCGTTTTGCTTGCATCCAAAAATCAGATCTATCCACTGATGAAGATGCTGCGAAACATAGTCGCATTCTAAAGCCAGTCTATGTACTCTGATGAATTCTCGAGGATCCTGTTTCGCCCACGGCGGGAGAACAATATCCCCAAGTAAAACGCCGCTTTGCTTGGAACCCAGGTCAAAGTTATTGGAATTGATAAGAAACTCGGGCAAGTAGAAAAACTCTGGAATGAGTTCCTTAACATCAGCCATATTGTGCTTTGAAGCAGAGAGCCAGGCTTCCTTTACACTATTAAACATTCTATCCGCCAGGTCAAAATGTCCGCCTTGAAGTCTTAGAAAATGTTGCGTGAAGGGCTCCATTCTCACCAAATACGAGCAGACAATCATCGCCGAGGAATAGTGAGTTCCATAATGATATGGCGGAGTCTCTCCATGTGGGTCATCCCATTCTTTGTACCTTTTCTTAAACTGCAAAAGTCTTTCTGGACTTTGTGCTCCCATCGGTTTACCAAAGTCCCTAAACGTCATGGGATCCGTTAAATCCAATTCCTCACTGTCATAGTCAGCCAGTATCCAAGGGAAAATTGGATACTGCATGAGATCATTGTAACTTCGACCAGCTAGTGTATTCAAATGCATCAAATACTGAAAGTTTGATATCTCGCCTCTCACCCACCTTTGAGTAACAGAAGTCTCTCCGATCAAGTTGGAGAGCAATCCTGTTGCTTGTTCCACATTTGCAGTTCTTTTCTGACCAGCAACAGACTGCTGTGCGCTATCAGCGATGGCAGTAGCAAAGGTCATGAATCTCTGATAAACTTTGTTCCGTACCTTTCTTGGAAAAGCGAGCAAATAATTTCTACCGTCTCCACTAAAAACCTCCAGGGCCATTGGTTGTAGGAGATACCTTCTCTTGTGCACCTCCCGGATATCTTCATAATTAAACTTTGAGCACTGCCGCATAGCTCTTGATCTTCTAGGTGATCCTGGCGAAGGCAAAATCGGCTCATAAGCTTCCGGTAGACTCTCAATGTCTCTAATTTCTCTAGACTTGAGCAAAGTGAACCCATCTATTACGTAAAAGTGTTCCTTGCCAAATAACAAAAGCCCTTCGGTAGTGTCCAATCCTTGTATCCTCGCTACCCTGAACATGTGACTAATCTTCTCATGCTCTTCCAATAATCTAAGCAAGGTTTGATTATCAGGTACCACGGTCTGGTTATTTTCCTCCTCCTGTTCAATATCTTCAGGCGCTTCATCTGGCTCACTCGCGTGTCTTTCCAAAGTGCAAGGTACCATTGGAGGCTCGCTTTCAGTCGAGGTTTCGTTAACATTAAGAGGTGTGTCATCTATGACTGGGTCTCTTTCTCTCTCAAACATTCCCGACGAGTTCCCCAGTTGTTTCAAATAGTAATCTTTGCTATCAATACTCGTCGCTACTTTGTACTTGAGTTGCTTGTTATCAGGATGCTCCAATTCAGGGCGGTAGGGGTAGTGGATATAAAAGAGTTCATTCTTCATCATCTTCTTCCGCATTCTGCAAGGGCCTTCAGTCATATCCAGCATCCACTTGTCTAAAATAGTTGGCGTGGGAGGTCCCCACAATCCTCTCTCTCTCGTCAGTTCTGTTTCAGTCTGCAACCACTCTTGGTAAACGTATCGCTGCGTGTGCTGATAAGTCTGCTGATACTGGAGTCGCTTGGATGCTGCCAGTTCTCTCACTAATCCAACCTGCTGTTCCGTCCACTGAGCGACGGTATTTTGATGCAACCTGAGTCTCACACGAATCGACTCCTCCTTTCTGACCTTTGTTCTACTCGCGAGTCTCGTCAAGCCACCAGTCACCTTCTGGATCTTGGACTGGATCTGATTGTGCAATTCCCAGGGAACTCTGTAGGACGATTTTCTCTCCAAAACCACATAGTTTAACCAGAGCCTAGTAGCTGCTTCGCAGACTTGTTCTCTCACTAAAGACAACTCTGGTGCGCGTTCGTTTCCTACAGGAGTTGGAAGGCTGACTTTGAAGACTTCTTCGATCGCAGGCTTCTTACAAGCGTAGAGTTCCTCCCAGACTCTAGTAGCCGCAACGGTCATCAAATTGTGACCTTGGTGAGCTGTTAATCTGTCGTCGCTACACTCGACTTGTGGGTTGACGTGCCAGGTCGTTTTCATATTTGTGTCGAGCATTATTTTAATGTCCGCTGTTAGCTGAAGTAAACAGTAAGTCAGGCAGCCGTAGAATTCGAGTTCGTGGTTGCCAGCACCAAAGACTAGAACTCTATGTTCAGTTAATTTATGAAGAGCTTGCAGCACTGACATTTGATCGGGAGTGGACTCTGTGGATCTAGACAGGAGAAAGAGGATCGTTCGATTGAGACAATGGTGAAGAGCTTCCATGCTGACAGCTCCCGGTCTTCGTTTCGCTTGTCCGATTAGCTTGACAATAAAGTCAAAGACCTCGTGGGGGTCTTTGGTTAACGATCCTTGCCAAAGTTTGTCTACTATTCGAGCGGCGACATAGCAGACGTTGTTGATAATGTTGTTTATTGATCCGCCTGGAACAACTGGTAGAGCTGCTTGCTCACCAATTAAAACGTCTGCTGCTAACAAATGCTCCATCAAAATAGACAAGACCTCTGTTTGAAAGGTGATCTGCTGCCCAGTGGAAGCATGTTCAGGCCAAGCTTCGAGAACGAGATCTATTGCGGGTGGGGACTTTGCAGACACAGTTAAAGAGAGAGAATCCACGACGATTACTCGCAAAAAGTCCAGGACAAACTTTCGTACTGGATGCTTTGTAAGGCCGACATCTTTTGAGGGAGATCTGACTAGAACTACTGGTTCGTCATCTGCTGGAGTACTTGCTCCGCTACTGTCTTGACTGCAGCTCAACGGCTTTGGAAACAAAGTCCCTGCCAATCCACCCAGAACTTCAGCTGACATGAACACCTGCATAAAGTCTGTAAAGTTGTGATACAAGAAGAAGAGGAACTGTATTATCGTCACGGGATAATCGTGAAGCCACTCTGGTAGAGTGTCTGGAGAATTTGTGAAGCGATTAACCATCATGCGAACCATTGTCAGCAATGTGACTACAGCCTCGGGACACAGATTGATGCGGCTGGCGTAAGATGAGAGGGAATGATTTGCTGGCATCCCAAACATAAAGTTCCAAACGTTGTCCAGGTCTAGTTTCGAATCAGCTGGTAGCAATTTTATTGGCTGTCCCATCATGAGAGCAATGAACAAGAAGTAGAGTTCTGGAACGAGATCCACGTGTTGTGGAAGCAACCACCCCAAGTGTTGGAATCCTGGAACGTGCAGACCTGTGGATTTATTTTCTCCTCCGGATACTTGCTGATTGCAGCCTATAACGTCGAGGAAAGTAACAAGATTATTAAGAGCGAGTCCGTTACATAAAGTAATGCCTTCTCCTGAAAAATGAATCCAATGACCCTACGCATCGTTTACGTGAGAAAAAATACCACTTACCGAGAGCCAAGGCCACCTTGTTATGGTCTGTGTATCTCAGCCAACCACCGTTACTAGTTCCTTCCCTGAACTTTAATAATATCGATTGTACCGAACAAACGGCGACCAGTATTCGCAAACCCCAGACGACAGTACTGCTGTGAAGACCAGGTTGAAGGAAGAGTAAAACCCAATCCAGTCCTAAAACTTTTGCTACCTCATCGCACATGCTGAAAATATTAAAAATTTGAATTGCAACTTGAATGTAATAAATTCAATTTCTCAAATGTTATCCTGTAATGCCGAGTAGAGGGTTATAGAGAGTTTAAGTGCTCGACTCAATTCTCACGAGAATGAGAATATGCTCGAAAATAGGCTCGACCTTTATGTGCTTTGAGAAGTTAATGAGAATTTATGAGCATTTTCAATCAAATAGTTTTTTTTCTTCATAAAAAGATCATCTTTCAACCAAAAATAGAATAATTAAATTTTCAGTTGCAGCAATCAATTTCCAAATAAAAAAATAAATTCTTAAAATAATAATTAAATTTTAAACACAGAAGATGAAATTTCTACCAAACAAGATACAGTTCAACCAAAGAAATCAATTTTTAATCACAATGATGAATTTTTTATCCACAAAAAGGATGAATTTTCAACAAAATAGTTTTTTTTCAAACAATGAAATGAATTCTTCATAAAAAATAAAATTGTTAAATTTTTTACAAAACAGATAATTTTTTAACGAAAAATATTTAATTTATATAAAAAAATGTATTATATCAACGAAAAATCGAATAGTTAAAGTGATTTTTCAACTAACATTATAAATCATCAACTAAAAGAAATTTTCAAACAGAATAAATGTATTTTTAATTTAAAATATCAATTTCCTACAAAAAATAAAATAGTTAAATTTCCATTGAGTAAAATAAAATTCCGACCAAAATAGAAACGAATCTTTAACAAAATAGTTAAATTTTTACCAAAAAGATGAAGCTTCAACTAATGAGAGTACTCTTCTTCCAAAAAAGACGAATTCTCAACAAATAGTTGAATTTTCAGCTCAAACAGATACATTTTTAACTAAAAATAGAATAGTTAAATCTTCAGTAAAAAAATAATTTTTTAATAAAATGTAAATTTTCAATGAAATAGTATAATTTTTAACGAAGAAGATTAAATTTTTTATCGAAAAAGTTAAATTTTCGACAAAAAACCTAACTATTATGATTTTAATTAAAACATAAAATTCTAAATAAGAACAAACTAATTTTCAACCAAAAAAATTGAATTTTTAAGAAAGCACATTAATTTTCAAATAAATATTTTAATTTTTAAATGACTTTTCAACCAAAAAGATGAACTACTCACCAAGCAGATTAAATATTCTCCCAATAAATTCAAATTTTCAATAATATACAGGGGTTTTAAACCAAATATTTGAATTTTTATGTTAAGAATATCAATTTTGAACCAAACATGTACGAGTTGATCTTCAGCTAAAACAATTAATGTTCAACTGAATAATTAAAATTTAAACGAAAAAATTTTTTCAATTAAAGCGATCAATCGACAATTAAATAAATCAATTTTCAACAAAGTAGTTCCGCTTCCGAGTAGTTGAGTTTTTAACCAGAAAGATGAATTCTCGACGAAAAGCGTTCCATTTGATATTTCAATTAAAAAAGATTTTAAATTTATACCAAAAATATTTTAATTCAACAAAAAAGGTTAATTTTTAACAATTACCTGACCTGTACCAACTCTGTAATTAAAAAAAAAAATTATACGTTTATTTCACTCTAGAATGTTTTTGTAAAAAAATATATGTATTAATTATGATATCTATTCGTTTCAACAATAAATACTTTAAATTCTCTTCTATGCTCTATAAATTCTCTATTCAAACTTAAATGCTGAGTATATTCTCGTGAGCATTTGCTCAACATAAATTCTTGGGCTTTTAAGAAATCTAACATAGTCTCTTCTTACTTTGCATTTAATTTACAACCGTTGAATAAAAGAGAATGCAAGAGATGCAGGCATCGATTTCTGAGAAGAATGTTTTCACCCTCTACTTCTTTGCATCCTTCACCTTCTCGTGGAACCAGGTGTTTTTCAGAAGATAGTGGCAGTGTCGATACTATGTACTGTCCAAACCTACAATAGAGAATGAATAACGCAAATATTTAATATCACAGTTGATTATCAATCAATTTTAGAATGCAGACCTCACAGTCCCTATGGGATAAATTATAGGAACCAAAGAGTACTTTTTATCACACACAAAGTATACTTTTTCGCTCAAAGGGTAAGAAATGGAGGATAAGTTTATAAGATTTCAAAACAGCTCAAGCTAAATCTAAAATAATTCAAATGAATTAGGAAATGTTTTTTAAATAAAAAAATTCCATTGATATCCATAAAATTTGAATGAGTTTAGAGGAATTTAAGGTAAAGGAGAAGAATTCTATAAAATTCATATGAATTGAAAGTGAATTTACAAAAAGATTAAAATCAATTGAAAAAAAAAGTTTAAATATGGAAAAGCTTAATTAAATTCAGTAACTTTGAAATAAGCTTAGAAAAAATAAATGAGAATTAAAAATAATTTGACGAAATACCTAATTCAAAAAACTCGATTGAATTGACTAGAGTGGAGTAAATTTAGAAGAAATTAGATAAATTAAAAAGATTTAAGAGAATCCGAAAGAATGGAAAAGAATTGAGGATAAATTAATGATAATTTGGGGTGAACTACAAAAAATAATCTCAAATCTGTTCAAATCTTTGAAACCATACTATTTTCTAACAAAAAAGTGACTAATGACTACAAAAAGATTCAAATGAATTGGAAAATTATCTTAAAAAAGAATCCATTTGTTTTAGTAAAACTTTAGTGGATTTATAGGAATTATGGGAAACGAGAAGCATTCGATGAAGTTCATAAAAAAATCAAACTGAATTGAACAAATTAAAGAGAATTTAAAAGAATTCGATGAAATGCCTAAGAATATAAGGTGAGTTTTAAATACTTCAAGATGAATTAAATAAAACGTTGTAAAAATCCATTGAATTCGGTAGAATAGAGTGAATTTAGAAGAATTCAAAAGAACTTAAAACAAATTCAGGATAAATTAATAAGAATTCAGGGCGTATTTCAAATGAACTGCAAAAAATATTTGAAAATATCTTAAAATGTTTGAAAAGCTACGAAACTTCTCACTGCATATGAATAAATTCTTCGAAATCCATTAAAATATTCTAAAGTCCTATGAAATTACATGAAATCTGATGATACTATCTGAAATCCTGGAAAATTATTAAAGTACCTCGAGAGCTCTTGAAACCTCATAAAATCATTGAAATCCCGAGCTATCTTTAAAAATATCTTTAAAACTTATGTATCCTGTACAATCCTTCCATTAGCTTCTGAAATTCTAGGAAATTCTTTACGACCACATGCAAATTTTTTTAATCTTGTAAAATGATGAAAACCCTTGAAATTGTTTAAATATCTTGAAAATGCCTTGGAATCTTTTAATATTTCCTAAAATATTTGAAATCCTTTGATATCTTTTGAAATTACTTGAATTTTTTCAAAAATCTTGAAAATGCCGGGGAATCTTTTATAATGCCCTAAAATATTGCAAATCCTTTCAAATCCTATTAAATTACTGAAATCAATAAACAATTAACGGATATAAGTAATTTAAAGTAACCTTAAATATTTCAAATACTTTTTAATCTTTTAAAATATTTTAAAGCTCTTTAAAATGCTAAGGTATTTGTACAAAATGCCTTAAAATATTTTAAATCCTTAATCATGAATTAAGTTAATTTTCATTTTAGAAGAATTCAACTGAATTAAAAAATCAAAAGAATTCCAAAGAATTAAAAGAATTCAGGATAAATGAATAAGAATTAAAGGTGAATTCCAAAAAATAATTTTAAATCTCTTCAAACATTTAAAACCCAAAGAAATATCTTAGTTTCTTAAATAAATTCTTTAAAACCCACTAAAATATTATTAAGTGTCGGTAAATTCTATGAAATCTGGTGATATTACTTAAAATCCTGGAAAATTTATTAAAATACTTTGAGAGCTTTAACAAAAACACTAATAATCATTAAAATCCTCGGATGCCTTATAAAATCCCGTGCAGTCTTTTAAAATACCATAAAACCTTATTGATCCTTAAAATCGATCCATATCTTCTGAAATTCTAGACAATTCTTTATCCTAAAATATTGCAAAAGCTTTGACATCCCTTCAAATTAATGACATTATTAGAATTTTTTTAATTCCCTAAAATATTTCAAATTTATTGAAATCCTACAAAACATCTCACTTCTCTTAAATAAATTGATTAAAATCCACAACAATATTAAAAATACCATGAAATTTTATAATGATATTGCCTGAAGTCTTGGAAAATGTATTAAAATACTTTGAGACCTGAAAAATCCCTGAAAATAATTGAAATCCTCGGAAATATGATAAAATCCTGTGAAATATTTTTAAATATCTAAAAACTTTATAGGTCCTGTGAAATTGTTCTACATCTTCCGAAATTCTAGAAAATAAATTATTCGAAAATATTTCAAACTATTTGTAATCCCTTCAAATTAATAAAATTAAGTAATAATTCCCTGGAAACTTGATAAGTTCCCAAAACTATTTCAAATTAAAAGCTCTTGAAAATGCCTTAAAAGTTTTTAAAATATCCTAAAATCTTTTTTAAAAAGTGACGTTATTAAAACTTTCATCATGAGCTGCACATAGGGTATTATAGGAACCATACCTTAAAAATAGGGTAAATTAGAGACCTTATCTGAATATAGGGGTATAATAAGGGGTATAGGGACCGATCTGTGAGGCCTGCGAAAATATAAACAAGTTTTCAACAAGTAAAAGATTACCATAAAAGATCAGCCTGGCGTGGCTGACTCAAGAGAATGCTCAGCAATGCTAAAAGCACTTGTCTCGTCGAATTTTGCTTAACATCTCCCAAAATGTGCAAGAGTTTATGCACCAACTGCAAGTCTCTCATCAATCGTAAATTGGTTCGTTTTTCACTAGATTCTGCTATCAATTCATACAAATGTTCCAGAAGAGAACGCAATAATTCTCCGGGTGCTTCATGCCAGACCTAAGAAGCAAAAGCGTCATTCAGAGTGTTACTTTGTCGCACACAGTGAATCCCATTTACCTATATTTATAATCATTCGTTTCCCACCTGCAAGTCGCACAAAAGATCCTGAAAAGCAGTTACGTTTGGAATCGCACTCGTTTCTCTTCCACTGTCGACCGTTCCTACCAAACTAAAAGTTAGGTGAAGAATATGACTGTTGAGAAGGGGACACTTTCGTCTAAGTAACATTGCCAAAGTTTGATATCCTCTGCGTCTATCCATTTCTTGTTGCGCTGCTTGATTTGATCTCACAACGCAGACCAATGCTTTCACAGCAGCGTATAAAGATTCCACGTCTTGCATCATTGCTATCATTCCTGTTGAAAATGTAAATTTCCTGTGTAAAATTGAATTTTAATCCTTTTAACTTAATCATGAAGTTGGAAGAATACATTACCTAGCAACACTGAACATCCGCCAACGTTATCAATCATGATTGCAACAGGACGCGGATTGAAAACTCGGACACCAAGATATCCAACAACTACACCACCCAAACATCTTGCCGGACCACTCAGATGACCAGCTGAATTGTGCAAAACTCTTATGGGTGTGGCGTTTTCATGCGAAGACATGCCAAGCTGTAGAACATAGTTTTATTAATTATCAATTACTTGTTGAAATTAATTTTTTTTCTTCAAACCAATAATCACCTGCTTAGCGATTGCTTTATTGTCAGCTCTTCTATAGACTTTACGAATTTTTGCTAACGTGAGTGTTGATACTGCTTTTGCATTCAAGCCAAAGACAACCTTTTCTTCAGAGACGAGTGATGTCAACGGTTCAGGACCTAAATAATGCAAAGATTAATATTTGCCATCTGACCAAACAAACTGCAGAGTTTATGCGCACTTACCAATGAGCTGTGGGGCTTGCAAACTGCCCATATAATGCGGCCCGAGTTTAAATAACGTAGCTATGCTTTGGGAATTAAAAACCTCTTCCACTAGGTGACAAGGCCCTTGCTTCCAAGTTAGTTTAGAATATCGACGCCAACATGGTGGCGTTCCAATGTACCCGTAGACTGGAGCAGCTACAGTTAAATTTGCTGCACCGCCTCCAGGTGTTTGTGATATATAATGAAGCTAGATGTAATAAATTGATTCGATTTCAATCACAAATTTACAATTTTCATCTCTTCCAGGTTTCTCTTTATTACCCTTCGGGTTTAGAAAAAAATAAAAAGTTACCTTCTGACTGTAAATTTGCTGTCCATCCAGATACAATGAAAAGCTCGAATTTTTCAAAACAGCACGATTTAAAACGATTGCAATGTGATGCCACTGTCCTTCGTGAAGTAAATCTGGACACCAGACTCTTGCGCCACATTCTTCCGTTCCCTCTGGTTCCCATTCGCCAACATCTAAAGATATGTTTATATACAAGTGAGAGTAAAAAACTGAAAGGAAGTTTATTCATACTAGGGTGGAGAAATAAATTATATCATTAAATTGCACCCAATGATTAAGTTTAATCTTGAGGAAACGTACTTAAATTACGTAACCGCTCGCAGGGAAGGGGGTAAAGAGGAGGGGGTCCTTCACTCATGTACGTAATTTTTGCAAATTTGCAATCATTTTCTCTGGAAGATTATCTTTTTAGTTATACATTTTATCATTTGGTTACAAATTTAACAATTTTCTTAAAAATACATCCTTTTTGGTTGAAAATTCTACTGTTTCGTTAAAATGTCGTCTTTTTGGGTTAAAAATTCAACTCTTTTTGTAGAAAATTAAACTTTTGTTTAAAATTCATATATTGTTGCTGATAAGTCAATTGAAATATTTTTTGGATAAAAAGTATTTTATCAGAAAATTTGTCTGAAAATTTGTTGAGTTTAAAGCTTTTTTTCAGTAGAAACATTGCATCTTTCTTAGATCAAAATGCAACAGTTTGATAGAAAATTCAACAATTTTGTAAAAAAGTCAACTTTATGGTTGAAAATTCTGCTGTTTTGTTAAAAATTTAACTATTTTGGAGAAAATTTATTTTTTGTTTGAATTTAATGTTTTGATGTTGAACAGAGAACTGAAATTTTTCTGGATGGAAGTTGAGTATTACAAAAAATGTATCGTTTTTTATAACAAATTAATCTGTCTTAGTACAAATTTCATCTTTCTTGTATAAAAATGTAACTATTCGGTAGAGAATTCAACTATTTTGTTAAAAAATTCATCCACTCTAGTTGAAAAAATTCGTTTGTTTGGGCTGTTTTTATTTCAACAAAATTTAAATTTTTTCATAAAAACTTATCTCTTGATTACAAATTCATATTTTCACATTGAAAATTCAACCAAAATCTTTTTAAATAGAAAATTCAACTATTATTTAAAAAATGTATCTTTTTGATTTAAAAATGTATCGCTTTTAGTAGAGATTTCAATTTTTCTTATGAAGATGAAGCTTTTAAGTTAAAAATAAGTATTCTTTGCTTGAATTTTCAACTATTTTGTTTGAAATATTTGGTTGAATCACTCTGTAATGAAATTTTTGTTGTTGAAGATTTATATTTTTAGTTCAAAATTCATCTCTTTAGTTGAAAATTTAACTGTTTAGTGAAAACCCCTTTTCTTTGGTTTAAAATCAATTTTTTAAGTGAAAATGAAACTTTTCCGTTTTTTTAAGATTGATCCTTTTTAGTTGAAAATTCTCCTTTTTTGGTAAAAAAAATATATATAATTTTATTTCTTGCTTGCATGAAAAATCTTTACTTGTTGAAGATTTATCTTTTTGGTTTGAAGATTCTTTTTTTTATATAAATTTCTTTTCTTTTTTTAAATAGAAACTCTGACACTTTTTTGTTTTAAATGTTAACCTTTTAGCTAAAATTTTCAACTATCATGTTAAAGATTTATTTATTTTGCTGAAAATTCAAGTATTTTGTTAAAAAGCCACCTTTTATGATAAAAAAAATTTTATTTAAAATAAATTAATAAAAATCAGGGAATTTTGAAAATGAAGTTCTCGGAAGCCCTGCCTAATTCTACAAGCAATAACTAGCAAAGCATTTCTAGAAACTAAAAATTACGTACAGTAAGAGCGGGGGGGGGGGGATGTTTTGTTAGGGTTTGTTACATAGAGGAGGGGGTCTTAGATAGGGTCTATAATCCGTTACGTAATTGAAGTTAGGCCCCTGTGTAATACTTGAGTCTATTGCTTTCAGTTTGAGTCTTTGAATGTGACTCTAAACTCTATATATTTGCATACATAAATTATAAATTAGTTATAAATTAATTATAAATTAGTCAGAAATATATTTCAACTACTGAATCATCATACTTTGAGGCAGAGGAGTTTCCTGGGTAGAAACAATGATAGCTTTATCCCTTGCACTCAAAACAGCCGTAAGACATATCAAATCTTTCGACGAAGAAACACTTCGGACCAAAGTCAGCAGTCTCACACAGTGCGGGTCTGTTCTCGGATCACTAAACTTATCCACACATATCCAAGTACTATACGTTAACCCAGTTTGTGGTGGAAAAGGTCTATCTCCTGAAAATTAATTTTAAAACAAACAGTTAATATTGGCTCGTATCATTTCCCAGATAGTGCTATATATGAAATCGTTTTCATTTTTAATTTACGATACTATATTATTGATGAAAAAGTAAGTCTTTTAGTCTTTTATGTCAAAACGAAAACCAAGTTTGAACTTACCAGATCCAATACCACCAACAACACTGTTATCAGCAGACACAACCGTAGGTGGCGTGATACTCTGCGGCGCAACACTCGGAAGATACAAGCAAGCAAAGCCTTCAGCGTTCATATCAAACTCAACAAACGGAGGCAACGTGCAGGATCCGTGAGCCCTAAAATCCTTTGGTGTCGTCATCGACACGAGAGTTTTAATCCGAGTGAGAGGAACTGGTCCACCTTTTGGTTTATTTTGCTCAACATCATCGAGGGATATGCAACACAAAGGATCTCCCAGTCGAAGAAACTCCCTCAAATCTCTTGGTTCCAAAGCCTGAGCCGCAAGGCGCTCGATAATATACTGCAACGGTTGATGAAGTGGATGCGTTTCATCCTGAAGAGCGATTCTCCCCATGGATAATAACTCTCCAGCCATTCCAGCCTCGCACATTATTTGCTGATTTCTCTCCGAACGAACCAAACTTTTTATCACCTCGGCTACGTACAATTGAAGTGCGAGAGCGATTTGAGGACTCGATTCATCTGATATCGAGGGCAAGAGATGCAGCATCCCAACTACGATTCCAGGATGGACAATAATAGGCTCTGGAACTGGGGGATTTAAATTGAGAGAATTTACAGCGCTTCTTTTTGCCGCAAGGGGAGAATCCACACACTTTGGATGCTCAACGCTGCTCTGTCTGTGACTTGGTGACCTCATACCAACTCCGGCCAAATTTGGCTTATCAAAGGCATCGAGTGCGACGTCATATAAAAGCCGTAAAAGTAAACAAGCGTACCCAAGCGACTGTGGTATTTCAGTTGGAAATGCTGGATTGAGAGTGCTGCCGGTGAATAAAGCGAGCAAAGTGTTGTGGAAATTGTGAGTCGTTGCGACGTCTGTTTCAGAGAGCTTTATTTGCGTAGAAAAGCAGCCTAGAAGTCGAAGAGTGTCGCACAAACTTGATTGGCAAATTTCATGATGAAAGAATTTCGCGTTCGCTGGTTCGAAGCGCATGGCAGTACTTATTGTGTGAAAAACGACGTACAATAGAGTCAATAATTGAGATTCATCCTGCGGAACTTTGTTGCAAGGTTCACACGCCGGAGGTCCGAGCTGACCTTCCAAGGAGACAAGAACGGACATGACATAAACGAATCCGCCGACTTTTCGGAAAACGGTCCTTGTACGATGAGATTCTCGAAGGCAGGCAAGGAGAGACTTTAGTATATGAGTTTTTAGAACGAGAGCTGTTGGGGGTGCTGAATGCATGACTCCCAATAAAGTGGCCATGTCGTCATCTCCTCCAGCTGTTAGAATTAATTCTCGCACGATTCCAAGAGCTTGGTAGCGACAATCCATGTACGGAACAAGATTGTGTGCACAGCGAGCTCCTCCACATTCCCTGAAGACGTTGGCATTTTGAACATTGCCTGCTAATAAAGTTGTCAGTGATTCCATTACCAAAGCACCTAGTCTTTCGTCTTCTGGGCTTATTTTATATTCCAAGCCCTGGTCCTGAGCAGCTTGCTTATCTTTTAAAATCGTAGCATAGCGATGTAGACACGTGACAAATACTTCCAAGAGACCTACTTCTCTGTAAACATCCTTGAATATGGTATTGTGTCTCAAAATGTTGATGAGAGTTTCCATACACATAATACTGCAGCTGATTGAGTTGTGCGTCTTCAGCAATATCGAGAGGGATATGAGTTCCTTACAAGGCACAAAGTTTAATTGAAAAACTATAAATTCTAAGAGTTGAAAGAATTTTCTCTGAATCTCGGGGTTTTTCAAGTGAATCTTTTCAGCGAATTGTGAAAGCGTATTCTGTCCTTCAAGAATAAAGTAATTCGCATTATCGCTGTGGTAAACGCTCGAGATGGCGTCAAGTATCGTGCAGCATAAAAGAGGCGAATTGGATTTTACAAAGACAGACTGCAGTACTTGAAAAGCTTGAATATTGCGAACACTTCCGCCTGAAAGGGAATGATAGAATAAGTATAGATTCGAAGTTCATGAATTATTCAGATCAGAGGCTGCGGAGCCCTAGGGTCACAGAGAGCGATGCCCCCCTAGAAATCTTCCAGAGACGGGAAAAGTCTTTATTGCCCCCCTCCCTGAAACTGAATGATTAAATTAATCGTATCATCGGAAATGGAAACCTTTCAATTCTTTCTTGCTTTGCTCAATCTTTGAAATCTATCTAGAATCTTTGTGAAATAATAGAATTCTTTCTGAAATCTTTTAAATCTATTCGTAGTCTTAGCAAAATATTTGAAATATTTGTAAAGCTTCATAAAATCTTTGAAATATCATTGCAACCTTTGTCAAATCTTTACGAAATATTTGGTAATATTTGTGAAATTATTATCTATCTGAAATCTTTGTGAAATAATTGAAATCTTTCTGAAATCAGTTCAGTTCATAATTGATTTTTTTTTTTACATATTTGGTAATATATGTGAAATTATGGAAATCTTTGTCCAATCTTTGAACTTTATCTGAAAACTGCAAAATATTTGAAATTTTTTTTCAATATTTTAAATCTATCTGAACTCTTTGTGAAATAATACAAGTGTTTGTGAAATAATAGGAGTATTTGAGAAATCTTTGTAATCTATCCTAAATGTTTGAAAATATTTGAAATCTTTGCTAAATCTTTATGAAATCTTTGCTAAATCTTTATGAAATCTTCGGGAAATAATTGCAACTTTGTCAAATCTTTGAAATATTTTTGAAATTATTTCAATCTTTGTGAAATCTTTCGAAAATTAATAAACTCTTTGCGAAATCTTTCGGAACTTTTTAAAAACCTTTGCGAAATATTTGGAATATTTTTTAAATATTTGATAATATTTAGCAAATTATTGAAATCATTGTGAGATATTTGAGAAATGATTGAAGTCCTTGTGAAATCCGAAATATATCCGAAATTTTTTAAATCGTGGTCATAAATCATTGAGGAAATAAAAAATAAATCATTAAGAAATCTTTGAAATCTATCTGCAATCTTTGAGAAATAATAGAAGTCTTTCTGAAAACTTTTAAATCTATCCAAGTCTTTGCGAAATATTTGATTTTTTAAAAATATTTGAAATCATTGTGAAATCTTTGTCTAATCGTTCATATCTTTGTGAAATCTTTGTAAAATCTTTGCGAATTCTCTAAAAATCTTTGCGAAATATTTGACATTTTTGTAAAATCATTAGGAAATCTTTGTTCAATCTTTGAAATCTATCTGAAATCTTCATGGGATGATAGAAGTCTTTGTGGAATCTTTCAAATTTATCCGAAATCTATCAAACCTTTCTGAAATCTTTATGAAATCTTGGAAAAATTATTGCAATCTTTGTTCAATCTTTTGTATCTTTCAAAAATATTTTTGAAAAATCTGTGAAATCTTTGGTTAATGATTGAAATCTTGTGCAATCTTTGAAATCTTTAACAATAAGAATTTTATACCATTATTTATTTTTTTTCAATTTTTAAATAATATAACATTATTATACTGCGTCCAAATTCTAACATTCAATAGTATAAGTCTATACCCCTGCCACCCTCTTGAAAAAAGGCTCCGCCGTTTCAGATTCAGATCATATTCTTCGAGCAGATGAAAATAAATTACCTCTATTGCTGGGTTGTGGCAGAGTAAAGCCGAATATTTGAAAGAGAGAACCCATGCTTGCTTGACTGGGTTTTAACTCTGTATGTCCACACATTGTAAGAGAGGCCAGCATTAAAACCAAATTTCTTATGGCATCCTGTGCTTCGGCCCTGTTGTCTTGTTCCAATCTCAATGGAGCATGTCTGAAGTACAATTCAAGTATTAAAATTGAAAATGTTTACTAGTTCAAGTAATCAGTAAGATTTTTAGAAAAACTAACTTTAAAAGAAATTCCGATAAAAATATATAACCCTGGCAAGCCCGGAAGTCGTCTAGAAGCATTTGTGAAACTTCGCTCGAGTCTTTAAGGAAGCAAAACACTGTGACAAACATTTCAACCACTTCAAGTGGAGCCAATTCTGGGACTCGCTGCATGTTGTCAATACAAAGAGCAATGCATCCTTTATCTGTGAAAAATTTTAAGCAATTAAGCAATGTGTATTAAAATATGAAATGGTAGATTACAAGTATTTAATTTCTTACTATGAATGTAAGACACAACATTCTGGGTAAGACCGTGTCTTGACAAAGTCATAAGAACTTCTGCGGCACTTTTTCGCCACATTACATTGTACTGGGGACACAAGCTCGTAATTGCTGAGAAAAGTAACGTTAAGTCATCTTTTCGAGCCAATTCCTCAGCTGGGTAAGGATGACTGCAAAGTCGCACCAACAACTGCAAAAAAATGTGTATTACTTTTAAAGATTTACAAATTTGTCCTATTTATTAAAATTACTGAAAGAAAAAATATTTTTACTTGAACAAAAATTTTTTGTAACAATATCCTTCGCTCCCTGGGAGTGAATTCACTGTTTGCGTCAGCAATATCCGCTTCTTCTTCACTCATTTCGGGCAAATCGAAGAACAAATAAAGGCATTTCACCAATGTTGAAGGTACAGATGCTGTGGTCATGGCCTTTTCGAAAAAGTCAATTAGTTTTTACTTGAATTAGTAATTCTATGAAGTACTAATTATGTATTAATTAAAAAAATTTTAATTCAAGGTGCATATTTAAATTTATATTCATACTTGTATAAGTGAAGTTTCTCCAGCGGCAAGTAAGTTCAAAGCTGAGAGTAACATCCAACCGTTACTCGATTCCTCACTATTCTCAATTTCGAGAAATTTAACTATAGCGCAGCTCGCTGTTTCTGTACTCTGGTTGCTCGCTCTTTGTCTAATTTCTGAC
The DNA here is from genome assembly GCF_010883055.1 of Belonocnema kinseyi. Lineage (NCBI taxonomy): Eukaryota > Metazoa > Arthropoda > Insecta > Hymenoptera > Cynipidae > Belonocnema > Belonocnema kinseyi. The sequence goes on along the minus strand of NC_046666.1, from coordinate 66,184,242 downwards.
ACCATGAGTTTAGACACTTGCTGAGTGAACGGTAAAATATCCCAGAATTTTTCGTTCATATCGCCAGAGGGACTAGATCCGAATACCTGAATTATACATTTTTATTTATATTTAAAAGCTTTTCGGATTATTTAATTTAGCAATAATACGAAGTTGTACTACTATTTCATTAGCTTTTTTGAACGAGGTCAACAAATTTTTTCCTATTAAATAATAATAAATTCAATTAAATATTGTAAAACATATGTGTGATAAATTAAATAACATACTATTCAAAAGCTTGTCAATCTGTCTTTTCTTTCCGGTCTTAAAATAACCACAAGATAAAGAAAAGCGAGAAGAAATTTGCATATGCAAGCAACTTTAAATTCCATTGCATCGTACTTTTATATCTAATTGGCAATTTTGCAACTGTATTTTGCAAAAAGTAAGTTTAAGACTATCTCCCCAGTCCGCACACTTTAAAATATTGTATAAACGAAAACTGTGATATTTTTAATTTAAAGAGACATAAGAAACCATAGAAGCACAAGAGCTTGCATAAAAAAATGCATGAGCGTGAAAAAAGCTAGATAGGTATGCCAGGATAGAAAAGGGTCGCGACAAATAGTTCATAAAATGAGTGTCAGTAGAGTAATTAGTAAATGACGCCTGAAATAAAAGGCCTTGGATACTCATGGGTCCAATGGGGAGCTTCACATGATGCCTTTATGAGGCTTTTCACTTTTGGTGATCGCTAGAGAGATCATTGGCAACCTGGGTCGTCACAGTGTTTAGTCCGGGAGCCAGGTATGGTCTCGTGGCCTTTTCAATTCCGATGGAGCCACCAAGGTTTTTTTTAATGTATTTTGAGCCGCTAAATCCGAATTTTTTAGGTGGCTGTTCGTCCGAGTGGTCAGTTTTTTGTTATTAAAATTTTTAAAACAATTAAATAAAAAATTGAATTTTTTGACAAAAATATTTTTTTCAGTTTCTTTAGCATATTTTGAATAAAAAAGGTCCCTAGTAATTTTTCTCCTAGACCCATACTTTGTGAGAAAAAAATTGGCAGTTTAAAAAAAGTGATTTTCTCAGTTTTTGACGCTTTGTCAGATATACACCATAAACTTTTTTTATAATCTGAGTCCACGCTATGCTTCCTTAACATGTGTATTATTATTAAAAATTATTTCCAGTTCGTTTAAACAAATAGCTTTTGAGTGGGACGAATTGAAAGTTCCAGGTTTTCCGAGCCATTTAGCCATTTAGCAACGGTGGCCGAGGAGTTCGCCAAGGCGCGAGTGACGCGGCGGTATACGCTCAGTCAGCTGCGCGCGCTCGGAAAACCTTGAACTTTCAACTCGTCCCACTCAAAAGCTATTTGTTTAAACGAACGAAATTCAATTTTTCAATTAGTTGTTAAAAAAATGTTAATAATAAAAAACTGACCACTCGGACGAACAGCCACCTAAAAAATTTGGATTCAGCGGCTCAAAATACATAAAAAAAGCCTTGGCTCCATCGGAATTAAAAAGGCCACGAGACCATACCTGGCTCCCGGACTAGTTGCGGAACGAACCTGTTACTTCACTAAGTAACATGGATCTTCAGAGCGAGTGATGCAGTGTGCCTAATTGAATTTTATGTGTAGGTTAATTCGGGTATTATTGAATTTTTAAAATAAGAAAGGTCAAATTTTAATAAAAAATTTAATAACTAAACTTTTAATTTAAAAAAAAAAGTTATTTTAAAGGATAAAAAAACGAATTTTGTACCAGACAGTTGATTTTTTTTACTACATTATTGAACTCTCAAGAAAAAAATTTTGAATTTAAAATAAACAACAGTTGAGTTATCCAATCAAAAATATGAAATTTTGATAAAAAACGTTAATTTTATACCACAAAAGATTAATTTCCCACTAAACTAGATTAACTTTCGACCAAAAATATAATAGGTAAATTTTCAAATACTAAATTAATTTCTCAAACAAAGAGATGAATTTTAAACTAAAATTTTGAATCTTTAAACAAAAAATGCATTTTTAAGAAAGTAGTTCAACTTCAAAACCTAGTTGTAGAAAATTGAAAATGAAAATGAATTGAAAATTGAAAATGAAAAAGATTAATTTTCTACTGAAAAAATTTTTTTTAATCAAATTCAAGAATTATCAACCAAAAAACTGAATTTTCAACTTAAAAAAAAAGAAGAATTTTGTAACAAGAAGATTAATTTGTCGCCACAAAAGACGTTTTTTTAAGAAAATTCAAGAATTCCGAACCAAAAAGTTGAATTCTCAAACAAAAAACCAGAATTTTTAAACAAAAAGATTGATTTACGAACAAAAAAGACGAATTTTTAATAAAATTCCAGAATTCCGAACCAAAAAGTTGAATTCTCAACTAAAAAAGAAGAAGTTTTAAACAAAAGCATTAATTTACTAACAAAAAAGACGAATTTTTAATAAAATTCCAGAATACGCAACCAACAAGTTAAATTTTTAACGAAAAACATAAGCTATTAAACAGAAAGATTAGTTTTCTACCACAAAAATGCATCATCTAGAAACGTACTCAAAA
>NC_046666.1:66166550-66181584 GCF_010883055.1 Belonocnema kinseyi | reverse complement strand
ACTAACTATAGATTTTGTGACACCCCCAGCCTCCCTAAATTTGTAACGCATTTTATGGACGATCCCTTAATCGTATAATAACTGTTTGATAACAAATAAAATATCATTTAGACTCGGGATCATCAACTTTGTACGCATTTCCAGGTTTCCCTTGACCTGCTTCTACCCCAAATATTTAGGCAAGGGAACACTCTCAAGTGTGAGTTGAAATCTTTTTTCGCTCTGAGGTCTGTTACTCTGCGATATATTAGAAAGATCAGATAGGTAATTGAATACCAGGGGTGACATCAGGCTCTGCCAGCAATCGCAATAAACTAGGATACAACTTGAGACATAAACCACTTTAAAATCCCGGTCAAAAAGTACATTTTTCCCGGTTGACTTTTAAGCGTTTATAATCATTATTATTTAATACTAATTGCTTTCTCATACAATATGTCAAAAGAATTAAAAATTTTATTACTTCAAGGTAACATATATAAATTATTGTAAAAGTTATTTCAGAATTCGCAGTTCAAAATGCATGCAAAACAGGGAAAATAGTGTGATTTTTTAAAGAGAATAGTTGAATAATAGAATAGTTATATTTTCATCCAAGCATTTAAATTTCCGAGAAAAAAAATAATTCTGAACCAATAATATAATTGTAACTTTTTCAAATAAAAATAATTAACTTTTAACCGAAAAAGATGTATTTTTATTAAAATAATTAAATTTTTAACTGATTAAATTTTAACCAGATAGTAAAAATTTCAACGAAAAGAGATCGATTCCAGATAAAAAAACATGATAGTAGGTAGACTTTTCCTTTAAAAAGAATTAACTTTCAGCCATGAAAAATAAATTTTCAACCGAAAAAGATGACATTTCTACTAATAGATACATTTTCAACTCAAAAATACGAATTCTCCTTCCAAAAAGACAAATGTTCAACAGTGCAGTTGAATTCTCCAAGAAAAATGATGAGTTTTTTACAAAATATTAGAATTATTAAGAAAATATTGAAAATTTAAAAACAAATAGTACAATTTTGAACTAAAAGTGATAAATTCTGAACACAAAATATAATTTCAGACTTTCAAAATTACTTTTATTAAAAAAGAGAATCTTATGTCCAAAAAGATAAATATTCAACAAAACAGTTGAATTTCCTGCGAAAAGGCATGACTTTTGAACTAGACATATAATTGTAGACTTTTCAGTTAAAGTGAATTAATTTTTAACCAAAATAGTCGAACTTTCTTATTAGGATCAATTAAATCAATTCGAATTAAAGCGAAAAAACCGGAAAAGAGGAAATTTTCTTGAAAACAGGAATTCTTTAAAAAATGGGAAAAGAGGGGTATAGTAAAATGAATGTGAAATCTTCGATTTAATAGACCTCAGTGAAAATTCTGAAAAATTTTGTCGATCATAGTTTAGGAGATATTCTCGTTTTTGTGACAGGATCGAACACATAGATTTTGGATTTTCGATACAAAATCAAACATCAATCTGTGCGGTAATCTTAGCAATTAATTATATAAATTTAGGTTACCTATTTTTTTAGTAATTGTTTTGTTAAATAACTGAAAAGGAAGTGTTATACCTAAAATATTAAAGGGATTCTAGTATTTCAACGTTACATAAACACAAACTTTAAATTCTTAAATATAAATGATAAAATAAACATTCATGTTAGAACGTAACATAAACTTTAAAATCTGAAATATCAAATGATCTTCAATATTTTAACGGGGATAGTACGTTACATTGATCACAATTCCAATCATATTTTTTTCGACGATTCAGACAATATTTATTGCAAAAGTAAAAATAAATCTGAAAAACTACCGGTAAATAATTACGTAGCAGTGAAATATATATGCAGGCAAAGCAGGAAATGTTTTGAACATCGAGTATTATTTCTATAAGTATTTTCCCTATTTCAGAAATATCTTATCTAAAATGATTTATAGTGTACACTAAGAAACAAGAAACGAAAAAAGCAAGAAAAAAATAGCAGCAATAAACATCGATTTCAGACAATCTTCGAATTTTTGATATAGAAATTAAATAATGAATAATAAAAATATTAAATAATGAATAACACAATATGCATTAAATAAAAAATGTATATTTATATAAATATTTACACTAAGGAAAAGAGATTAATCGTAAAACTGACATATCACCCAAAATATTGTCAAAACATCTGTGTAATCACTAAATACCAATTCGCGACCTAAGCGTAATGATAACTTCAATAACATTTTTTTCAAGCTTTTTTAGCTTTATATTAAGTAACAGAGATTATTTTACAGATTGAATTATTACAAAAAAATAGTGTCAAAACATCTCTGTAAATACTGATTACCAGTTTATTTGATACGGCCTAAAATAGAACACAAAACATACAAATATACTGTTTTAACACAATTCACAGTCCAAAATACTCTCAAAACAGAGGAAGTATTGTGATTTTTCACGAAAACAGGAGAATGATAAGGTAATAAATTCTTTTAACTAAAATAACGTATAGGTAGTATATTGAATTAAATATGAAAGGACTAAGATTTCAAATCGAAATATATTGCACTTTCAACAAAATATGTAATTGATTTTACAACCAAAAAATATTCATTTTCTACCAAATGATGAATATTCAAGCTACAAAGTCTACTGTTTTAGAAAGAAATTGAATTTATAACCACATGGTTGCATTTTCAACAAAGCAGATGAATTTTCGAGTAAAAAAATATGACTTTTGAACATAATGGTTGAATTTTCAACCAAATAAATGCAAACTTCTGGGTGAAATGCTTTCGAATATAATTTGGCGAAAGTTATTTCTTTCGCAGTAATTGTTCTTGAGAAATCCTACCAGCTTATACGTAAATTCCAAGAAATTTAGAGCTTTTGGGATTCCCCAGTCTATATAGAACTAATGTAAAAATGTAGGTAAACATCTCAGATAGTTTTTTTATTTTTAACAAAATAGTAGAATTTCCGAGCTGTAAAGACGATTTTTTCAACGAAATGGTCGAATTAAAAAAAAAAAAGAATTAACTTTAACCACAATCAGTTGTATTTTAAACCAAATTGTCGAATTTTCAAGCCAAAAATACCATTTTTAGCAGCAAGTTATATTTCCAACCAAAAACTTGTCTAAAAAAAGAAGACAAATTTTCAATCCAAAAGAGAAGCATTTTCAATTTAAGAAGTCGAATTCTCAATAATGCAGTTAAATTTTCGATCAAAAAAAGATGATTTTTTAACAAAATAGTTTAATTTATAAACGCATAATTAAATTTTCGACTTAGAAAGATGAATTTTCAACAGCAAAAAGATGAATTATCAACCAGATAATTAAATTTACAGCTAAATAGTTGAAGTTTCAAGCAAAAGGGACAAATCTTCAACAATAAAATTGAATTATTAACCGAATGGTTGAATTTGCAACATACAAAGATGAACTTTCATCAAAATTGTCGAATGTTTAAACAAAAAATATTGAACTTGAACCAAAAACAGTTGCATTTGCAAGCCCAAACAACTATTTTTTTTAGTAGAACTTTGAATTTTTAATCTAAAAGGACGAATTTTCTATCCAAAAAGACAAATGTTCAACAAAAAAGTTAAATCTACAACAAAATAATCAAATTTTCAGCAAAATAGTTGAATTTTCAATTAAATAATGAATCTTCAACAAGAAAAAAGTGCATTTTTAACAAATAAGTATGTTTTCCAGTGTGATGTCGTTTTTGAACGGCCCCTATTACAAAAATGATGTCTTCAAAGAGTCCAATGACCGTTTTTATTATGGCACAAAAGTGAATTGCTCATCGGGCAGTATTAAAATTTTCTTAGAGTATGCCCTGAAATAATTTACCTTGCAAAATAATGGCAACATGTTGTAGAGTTTGTCATCGCGTTCAGAATCGGAGAGAGTGTGAGGAAGATGATTATATTCCATATAGAGCTTTTTTAGGTGCATGAGACCTAGTGCTGTATGCTGCGGATTCACTCCCCCAGCGCAATCATCCATATTTCCACTACCTGTGGAACCCATCACACTAACACTTCCACTCCCGCGCAGTTTGCGCATTATGTTCATTTTTTTTGATGTGCTGAAAAAATCCCAAAATTCGTACTTGCTCGCAATTTTAAATGGATACATCAATATTTCAAATCATTCCATTTTTAATCATGTTTTTATTTCCAATTAATCAATTATAAAAACTATAATTTGTGATTGAATATAAAAATTTAATTTAAAAAATATGTTTATTAAAGGGCATCTACTAATTTCCGCCCACTAAATTCTTGGTTTTTCCTAGTTCTTCCGAGGTGCTAATATCAAATCTCCTGTCATTAGAAACACGAATAAAACGCATCTAAGATAAGGCTTTCGAGTGAAAATGAGTAGAATGAGATTACAATATTGTTTCAGACGTTTCCACGAACTATGTGGTCCTCTTCAGTTAATCATTCTGACAAATTTGTACACATAATATGAGAAATATAGTACAGTTACGATGCCTCAATTATCGATGTGTTCATAACATATTTAATGCAAAATTCACTTAATATTAAAATAGCTTTTGTAATAATTCATCAATAATTAATCAATAATTAATTGCTGAAACCAAAGAAACAAAAAAATTGTATCTGAGAATAATTTACCAATTAGAATACCAAAAATAGCGAACTAAAGATATGATTTAGAAAAATAACAACTGTGATGTTAACACTGTTAACTTAATGTAAGCAGATAATTAAGACATAGAAATTGTATTGTATGTCTCATAAATAATTTTCAGAATAAATCACTGAAAAGGACCACTATCGTATGCCGATAGACCTGAAGCAATGTTAATCTAATTGTATTAATTTTAACTAATGCCTAGAGTATAATTCTCATCAAAACTTAATTTTGAGCGATTATTACAAGAAATTAATTCAGTAATTCTCAAAAAAATATATATGACTAGTGTCTAGTTTTGATTAAAAAAAATAATAATAATAAACAAACTTTCAACCTATTTTAATTTTAGCCAGAAATAATCTACAAGGTAATTGCAAAAATATCACTAAGGGGCCATGCATTAATTATGTAGTCCTTTGAGGGGGGGTGGGGGCTCTATGCTGTCTTAAATGGTAGGTACACTAAGCACGTGGTCACAGCCACTTCTAACGTAAGATATTTTCCAGTCTGCTAATACTTGAAAACCCAAAAGTTAAACAGATTTTATAATATATTTTTTGTTACTTTACTGATAATTGAAGCAGTACTACTTTTAATTTAACTAATAATATTAGTAGACCTAGCAATATTAGTATTGATATTAACTGTGATATGCATAAATTCAGGAAATAATAATAAATCAATAAACAAATAAGGGATCATCCACAAATTAAGTATCTAAACGTTTATTTAAAAAAATTTAAACCCTCCCAATTCTACTAAGATTTTTTGAACTTATAAAATAAAATTGGTTAATAACAATAGGAATTTAATTTTACAAACTTACTTTGTTTCATTTTTGATTTAAAAATTCATAATTCTTTGTAGAAGTTTCACCTTTCTTGGTTAAAACTGCAACTGCCTTGTTGAAAATTAATCTGTTCCGCTTTAAAATTAACTTTTTTGTTGACAAGACAGTTCTGGGTACGAAGTTAACTGTTTGTTGAAAAGTATAACTACTCTGTTAAATTTTTTTTTTAGTTCATAATTTATCATTTTACTTAAAAATGAATTACTTTGGTTGAAAGTGTAACTATTTATTTGATAATTCGTTCTTTTTTGATGAAAAATTAATTTATAAAACTGAAAATCTAACCATTCCATTTATGGTTTAAACTTTGTTCATTATTTTACTTGAAAATTGAATTATTTGATTGAAAATTCTAGTATTTTGTCAAAAATAAGATTTTTGGTAAAAAATTATTCCTCTTAGTTAAGAATTTAACCATTTTGTTGAAAATTCATGTATTTTGTTAATTCAACTGTTTTGTAGAAAATTCGTATTTTTGGCTCGAAAATTCATCATTTTAATAAAAACTCAATCAGTTTGGTTAAAAATTAATCTGATGAGTTGACGCCTCAAGTATTTTTTCGAGAGTTCGCAGTTTTTCGTGAAAATATCAATTATTTCATTTTTTGCTGAAATTTCATCTCTTTAAGTTGAAAATTGAATTTATGGATTGAAAGTTGAACTACATTATTCACCATTTATTTTGTTGGTTGAAGATTCATAATTTTTATTTAAAAATTATCTCTTTGGTTGAAAGTCGGGATTTCAGCTAAAAACTTTTTTTTTAACTAAAAATTTAAGAAAGTGGTTGAAACTTCAACTGTTTGGTTGAAAATGAGCTTTTTTATTGAAAATTCAAATCTTTTGTATAAATTTCGTATTTTTGGCTTCAAAATGCAAGAATTTTGCAAAAAATTAACTTTTTGTTGCATAAAATTATTTTTTTTCAATTGAAAATTGACCTTTTAGTCAAATTTATTATTATATTTTGGGTTAAAAATAGTTCTTTTTATTTAAAAAAAAAATCAACTATTTGGTGAAAAATTGATGTAATTTGTTAAAAAGTCAACTTTTTTATTAAAAATGTATGTATTTTATTCAAAGTTCATCTTTTTCGTTGAAAAGTAATCTTTTTAGTCGATTATTCAATTATTTGGTTGAAACTTTAACTGTTTTATAGTAAGCTCTTCTTTTCGACTTGAAAATACAAATTTTAAATAACTGTTTTTGATTTAAAATAAAAATATTCTCTTAGTCCTTTTTTCTTAAGAATTTATCTTTTGTGTTTGTTTTTTTTTTATGACCCCTAAATAACGTGAAGAAAAAAAATGTAATCGGTAAAAATTTGGTAAGATATAGAGGAGGGTGGAGGGGTCAAAACTTACAGACCAACACAAAGAGGGTACATAGTTCAAATTTTCGGAAAATGCGTTTACGTAATTTATGCATGGTCCATAATCCCTAATCTAAGTTCTAATTTATAAAACACAACATAAAGTTTATGTTGACAAATTCTGATTTATAAAATCATTCAACAAATTATGAAAGGGTTCAAATAAAAAATATGTTGCACAAGAAAGTAGAATTCCATAATAATTTAATATTAATTATTATATCTCTTAAAGAATACAATTTTTTTGAAGTATAAACATTGTTCTTAATTCTAAAATATTTTTTTTTAATATTGTAATATACAAATAATTTTTTTATCAGATTTATTAAAATTTTAAAGAATAAATATTCAAAGTCTTCTTATTACGTTTGATAAAAAATGTCACATTTTCGAAAAATCTAAATGTGATTCGCGGTTCGAATATTTATTCCTAGTTAATTCCCATTTTATTTTAATTATCAGCTATTTCCAGATTTTATCGGTTAGTAAATACCATGGTTCATACAAGATGTACGTTCTTATGGACTCACTCTATTGATATTCTAAATTAGTCACGTAAAAAATAATCTTTCACATTGAAGATGTTGAAGGACTGATGTGATAACTATTGTTTTTTTTCCAGAAGACAACAATCGGCACAATAGTGGGTCATTATTTAAGCATGCAAAGTAGCTACTCGTTCAGGTTAAACAAGTTTAATGTTCTACTTTCGGTGTGTGATAATAGATAACACGAAAAAGTGAGGTACAATGTATTGCAATCAATTTAAATGAGATTGGTCCAATTTAAAAGCACGTCGACTTTATTTTAAAGCCCAGTCTTCAATTACTAAAAACATAAGTTGACATTCAACAATTACCGAAAAATTAATATTCAATAATATAATAATATTAATAATAATACAAGAGTTTGAAAATAAATAAGAGCGAGTCAATAAATTGAAATTTATTGAATTAAAAAGGCAATCGCTCAGTTCGACTGATAATTTTTCATACAATTAAATTTTGAATTTAATTGGATTTTCGAAAAAACAAACATTTTTTAAAGATTTGCAAAAAATAAGAAAACATCTGGACATCCTGCACCATCGTGATATTACACAAAAACGTCACGCAATAATGAGCATGCGGAAGATTGAATAAAAAAGAAGGTATAATATATTTACATATACAGGAATCTTGTTACGATACACCGTACTGATAAGCAAAAGTGTGATTTAAAAAATTCAAGGATTTTGATTAATACGCGTTAGAAACTGACATGCTCACAAAATTATCAAATTGCACACTTTGCAAATCGAAGCAGAATCAGTAATTACCCGAATTATGTTGCAATATATAGTTAAAATCATCAAGTACCCGTCAATTGTATCATACAGGCGGACGTTATTAGCCGTAAAATATTCAATATTTACGTCCGCCTCCTGTCAAAATTATCAAGCAAATGTCGCACTGTTTTCTGCTTGGAAACCGCTCACATTTTCGTCGATATCTTTGATACACGGATAACACAGATTTTTAGAGATTTTTAATGTTACCTTTGACGATCTGCAAGGTGAAAAGTTCTACATTTTCTTTCGGAAAATTAATTTTTCGCCAAAGACTGAATATTTCAGTGACAGTAAGTGGTAGTAGCACAGTAGCCATCTTGAGCCATCTGTCGATCACGATGTTTCCGAGTGGGGGAAATCCAAAATGTCTGCACACTGAGGGCCAAACATTGGGGCCAAATGCATCAGAAAAAACTCTTCTTTTTTGCTATCTTCGTAAAAAAATGATTTTTCACGAAAAATGTTTTGATGTTTTGCGCACAGTATGCGGCCATCTTGCAAGTTGACGTCCCAACTTAAAATGTCTGATACGTCGATACTCGTAGCTTTTGCTGCCACAAGAGATTAATAATTTATTTGCTCGGAATATATAATAGTATTATCATTGTGATTTACCAAGTTTTTTACCAAAGTAAAAATTATAAATCATTATATTCCTTTGACAAAATTGAATATTCAAGTTAATTAAACTAATATTTGAAACATTCAGTAATTTTTACAAAAACCAGAAACTAAAAATGTGTAATAGAAAACTTTTGAATTTATAATAATTAATAAGTTTTAGATAAATGAAAAATAGTAGAATCCCTTTTTTTTGAAAATATGTTTTTTTTTATAATTAGAAGAAGAAAGGCAAATAAATAAGATAAAAAAAGGTATTCGGAAATTATAACATTTCACCACTTTTATTACAATTACGAAAACACTGTTTATACTCTAAACAAATTATATTCTCTACTAAGAGATATAACAATTAATATTTAATTATTATAAAATTTTACTTTCTTGCGGAGGACTTTTTTGATAAATTTAATAAATTATTCATTTGAATTTATACTTTTAAGGAAGGATCTGTCTACGTGTACCGAAAAAATGAGGCTATTCGTACAGAAATTTCGGTACATGTAGCCATGGCCTAATTTCAAATTAATTTTCAATTCGAAGCGATTAAAATTTGATAATTTGAAATCAAAGACTAAATTGAATCTTTCAAAGTCAAAGCTTCCGAAATTCTAAAATTTTTAATTCTTACTACGCGAAAAAAATCTAATTTAACATTAAAATTCATCATCATAAGAGGTTTGATTATAAAGATTTAAAATTAAATAAAAGTTTAAAACGTTTAAAGTAATTTTAAATGGGTGATTTAAGATAAAAAAAAATTTTACAATGGAGCGTTTAAAATTAAACGAATCCAAGCTTGATTAAAAACTGAAAAAATTTAAGTACCAAGAATTGTAATATTTAAACCCTTTCAAATTTAAATTATAAGTAAATTTGAATCATCTAAAAAACAAAAGTATCACATTATGATAAATTTCAGAAATGACCCCTTTGAATTTGAAACGCAACATAAAACCTTTCGAAAGGGAATGATTGAAAAATTAAGCGGTCATCACCAAAGTTCAGAAATAAATTTTTTTTAAATTTTTATTATAAAAATTTAATTTTTCTATTTTAATGTTGTTTTTTACGAATAAAACGAAAACTGCGTTTCCTATCAAAAATTGATGTATAACACAAATTTTTCAATCTTTTTTGGGTGCACAATTTTCATCGATTAATGTTTTGTCGTATCTTGCATACTTTGACACCAAAAGGGAATTTTTCATTATTGTTCATGTCGTCAAAATTTGAATTTTTCGAGAAAATTCTTAAAGTTAGTATGACAATCTTGTAGAGCTTTCAAAAAACAACATTTTTCTCCTCTTAACTTTGTAAGGGTTTCTGCCAGGGGCCGGGCTACGAAACCCTAAAGACAACATGCTGTAATATGAGTAATTCCATGTTAAATCATCTGAAAAATGTCAGCTATTGCAAGTAATTTTGATGAAAATTCTAATATCCGTTCTTCAAGGCGTTGAAAGAAAAACCTTAATATATATATATATATATTTTTTTTTTTAATTAAAAAAGTAAGGATATTTAAAAGTTTTAATTTTGGTCCTTTGTTTCTCATACTTCCGCAATTTTTGATATTTTAATTACCTCAATATAGTGAGTTAATAGGACGCAGTTTTGAAGAAAAAAATTGTAAAAAAAAAAATTTCAAAAACTTCTTGGATTTTTCAAAAACTAACTTTGAAATTGAATTTTTTAAAAAACTTACTTTTTATTTTTTTCATTTTTTATATAGATAGCTTACAATGTCCTCTACAAGTCCTCTAAATATCAAAATGGGATCGCCTTTTGTTTTAAAAAAATAATAAAGATGGTCTGAACTCTGAAGTTCGAACGTAGGCTTATAATATTCATCTATTGTTAGAATATTGTTTAGAAGGTTTTTCACATCGTGTTCATCATTTTGGCGTACATTTTTAATCTTTTCTTGCAAACTAAGGGAGATGCTATTTTGATATTTACAAGGCTTGTAGAGGACATTGTAAGCTATCTATTTAAAAAAAAATGAAAAAAGTGGATTTTTTTTTCATCAATTTATTTTCAAAATTATTTTTTGAAAAATCTCAGAATTTTTTGAAATTATTTCGTTCAAAACAATATTTTTTCAAATCTGCGCCCTATTAAGAATAAAATTTAAAAAATATACCTTAATATCATTGAAATTCCCAAAGTTATGGAAGTTTAAGAATGGATATTAGAATTTTAGAAACGGATATTAGTATTTGCTTCAAATTTTTTGATTTTGCCTCAAGACTTTGGTTAGGAAAAGGAATTAGATTGGAAAAGAGGGAGTATTTATCAATGCATCTTTTTTACATTTCCTTATTCCATCAGATCGGCAATCTCCCACCTCACCTCTGCAATAACCAACAACTTAGGGCTGTCCAGAATTCGATCCGAAGATTCGAGTTATTTCTAATATATTTATAAAGATACATGCGACTTTATTATTATCATACATTTATTTACAAAAGCGACATAGTCACTGTCAAATTTTTACAAATTTGATAAGAAAAAGTCCGATATTTTTTTTTGTGCAGTCTTCTTCGTACAAGGCGAATTTTTACTTTGTATCGTAGATAATTTACTTTGCGGTGTCGACTCTTCCTTACTCTCATTTTTGAGAATCGTTTCCGTCATTTTATTTTCGGATATGTTCTCTTCATCTCGTTCCGTCAATTTTTTGTCCTCGAGTTCTACATCTTTATTCGATTCAATCGATTTTGTTGATTTTGCAGATTCTTTGTACACTGGCAAATCCCAAAGAGATAATTTCTTCTTGGGCGATGCATTTAAATGATTCTGTTCAGACATACTTTTACAATTGTTTTCACTCTTATGCTTGTAAACAGGCTTGTCTTCAGCAAAAGTTTCTTGTTTAGCCATTTTATTAAACTCCCTGGATCTCCCATTCTCTTTGCTCTTGAAGTCTTTCTCTCGACCTAAATCGTTGGTTTTTCCTTTCAAAACTTGACTAGCTTCCTTCTCTATTGCCTCCAACTTTGCTTCAAGATCCTGGTCATCAGAATCTAACAAATTTGCCATCACTACATCTGACAAACTTCCCGCCTGCTTCAAACTGCTTTCATATTTCCTTTTTTCCGGAGTTTTAGAAGATTTCGAGGACTTTGTCTCCGAAATGAACTCAGTGCTCGGTTTTACTACCCTGAAGTAATCCATAATTGGTTTCATTTTGCTCTTGTTATATAAGAAACGATAAAAATCCCGATGGGACCTGGACATTGATTCTTGATACTGCGAGAGTAAGGAAAACAACTGACCTGTGGCATAAAAGAAGATGATTTCAACATTTTAAAGTTAAAGGTCACTAGAAAAATGAAAGCGTTTAGAGAGTGTTGATGACGATTCTTACCAATGTCTACGTTCTGTTGCACAAGATGCCAGTACATTTCGGAAACACTGTCTCTCAGCTCGGCATCCCCAAAAGTGAAATAAACAACTGACCGTCCGGCAACCGATGCTGCCATTAATTGCAGTAAGACTTTTAACTGAGGATTGCCATGAAAAACGCCACAACCCCAGTTTCCAGTCGCGACAGCTGGCAAATTTTCTCTGTGAGAATCGTGGCCGTGAAATCCAACATAGGCCTGCAAAGAAAAGTATAAATACTACCTCATTCTTTTATGGTTGGTCGCTTTTATGAATTCTTCTTTCCAGGGTTACTACCGTAGTCTCGTTTAAAAATTCCATATTTTTTCCCGGTTTTACAGGTTTACTTTTCCAGAAGAATCCAATCAATTAAGTTAAATTTAAAAACATTACACTGACAGCAGACTAATTTACCAACAACTCTCAACTAAATAACAACCTCACTATAATTTTAAATAATATTCTCTTTAAATAATTCTACAAATTTGTTGATAACTAAAAAGTCAAAGAAAAGCTGAAAATTTCATAAAAAATCATAACTTTTTAGCATTACGCTAAGAGAAGATCGTTATTAACAATTATGTTTGTTAATTTGTATTAATACTTACACTGACTAAAAAGTGGACAAAAGCTAAAAATTTGAGAAAAAACGCAACTTTCTAACATTATTTAAAGAGAATATTATTAAAAATAATAATTAATTGTGTTAACAATTAGGTTTGTTAACTTGAATTATTATCTCACTCTAACTGAAAAGTGAAAATTTTCATGAAAAAATGCAAATTTCTAGCATTCTTGAAAGAATATTATTACAAATCAGAATAAATTGTTTAAACAATTAATTTTGTTACATTTATTTAATTATTACCTTACTCTAAATAAAAAGTAGACAAAAAGTGGAAGATTTAAGAAAAAAACACAATTTTTCTAACATTATTTTAACCCTCAAACGGTACACTTGGGCGGATTCGCCTTGTCGTTTTTGAAAATTTGGTAGCATTTGATCATAGACAGCGGTACGGGATTATCCCCACCACGACAAATATGTCCGAACCTCAAGGTTTCAGGCGCAAGTCCGGTTAGTTCCATTTTCGTTGATCTCTCCGAGATAGCAGAACGAGAAAATCGAATTGGTGCGAATCAGCACCTATGTACCTTTTACGCGTGGTAAAGTGTTGCGAACATGGAATTTCTAAATATTGTTCTCAAGTAAATGAGTTTCGTTCGTTTCATGAATATCAGTATGTTTATGTACATTTATTTGTTATTTATCAATTTTTCATGATTTTCATGTTGGTAAAGAAGTAACGGAATTAGCAGTTCAAATATCATTGGCTATTTTCAACGAAGGCCGCAAGTCTCTGTTGAAGATGATGGAAGATATGGGATGGCACCATCGGCCGTACTGCATATGAATATGTGCAAAAAAAAGATGACGCAAGAATTGCTATGGCAGAAAAAGACAGTAACGTGGCATCCAAAGAGGGTCGTTTGACGAAAAAAGAGGTCCAACAACAGGAGGAGGAAACTTACGAAAACTGTAGCATTTTGTTATATGGTCCAGGGATAGCTGATTAATCGATTGTGAGTGATAAAACTTAATTTTTGTTTAAATGCTTATGATATATAATGACGAAAAACTTTAAACGCGTTTTTCTCGAAATGAATTTTTTTCAAATGGCCGACAGTTAATCTTCCGAACTACTGAACCGATTTTGATGAACCTTGTCGCGTTGTGTTTATTTAGGTGTTTCTATAGGAATTTACCACAATTTGACAAAAAAAATTTTTAGATTTATTTTATATGGAAAACTGTCCAAAAAACGCTGATTTATAGAGTTTTTTTCAAACGTCAGCCATTTTTTTCAATTTTCTTATAAATGTGGTAAATTTCTACGTAAGGAACCTTGCTTTTTAAGAAACCGTTTGGTTTCTTTGTTTCAGAATTGCCGTTCCTGAGATTAACTGTCGGCCATGCAACAACTTTTTTTGAGGCTTCACTTTCGCGCTTCCTGGACATCATTGAAAAATTAAATAAAAAAAAAGTTTTTTGATGTAAAAACATGCATAAATATAATTTAAAAAGTTTGATATCTTTATCTTATAAAAGAGCTGAGAAAAAAATTCTTGAAAATACAGGTTTTTTTGACCTTCTAATTAGGATTAGTACCTTAACTGCAAAATCCCGCAAAGTTTAATTAATTTAAATAAAATGCGAAGAAATAGCGAATTTTTTTCGACAAAAGTGATATTTCAAAAACGCCGCTTTATTTATAACAAATTATCATGAGGAAAATGAATGATTATCCAAATTTCTAGAGAGCCATTCGATTCAGCAGGAAATCTCAAACAAAAAACATGGGCTTAACATTTTTCTGGACTCAATCTTCTTTTTTATATTCGAAGTGGAAAATGCAAAAGCCAGATTCGAACCAGTGTACCTTTAGTAGGGGCCAAAAAGGAGTGTACCATTTGTGGTTAAGAGAATTATTTAATAAGTAATTATTTTTGTTAACTTTAATTAATTATTGCCTCATTCTAACTGAAAATTTGAAAGTAAGTTAAAAATTCAGACAAAACCGCGACTTTATACCTATATCCTAAGAGAAACTTGCTATAAACAATAATAAATTGTTTAAGCGATTTATTAAAATATCTAATTATCCGTATAAAGCCATGATGTACCAGGTGTATACATATGAAACCGGTATTGCCATTTAGCGGCCAGTAGCCACACTTGTAGGCACTGTCGGAACTTACCATTTGTGCTAATTGGCATATTGT
>NC_046666.1:66161425-66166450 GCF_010883055.1 Belonocnema kinseyi | reverse complement strand
GCATACTTTGAATAAAATATTTGTTATCATTCTCTTGAAATAAATGTGTTTTTTTCTTGAAAAAATACCGGTTTCATATGTATACACCTGGTATGTATTAGAAACAATTTTTAAAAAATTATTCGCATGACGTATTCTATGGACAATTGTGAAGAGAAATGTTGAAAATCATATTGAAAAACTCGAATTTTTCTGTGAATTCGAATAAACTTGGAAGGATATGCCGTAAAGTACTACAATAGTTGTTAAGAATTTAAACTAGGTGCGTCTTAAACAATAATTATGTAATACTTTCGAATTGCAAGCGCCTGAACTTATAAACAATATAGGAACGGTTTTGGACAATTTAATTAGAAAAAATAGTTGAATTGTATAATGTCTAAGACTACGAGCTAAAAAATAAACAATTTTAATTTGAATTGGAGAATCACGAAATTAATATAGATTTTTCATTCAAATTTCGAAAATAGGACAATGTCAAAACGTTAAAAAATCAATATTTGAAGATTAGAATATTGCAAAATTGGTTCCTTTAAAATTCAGAGGAATTGAAATTGTATTGTTTATAATTAAAAGCGTTCAAAGTTAAACACTTAAAGATTTCAACCTTTTGAATTTGAATAATTTCAAATTCAAAGCGATTAAATTATCACAATTTAATGTTGAAAATTAAATTCAATCTTTCAAAGTCGAAGCTTCTGAAATTCTAGAATTTTAAATTGGCATGACATAATAAAATTATAATTTAACATTCACATTAATTAAACAAATTTTTATAAAATTAAAAAAATGAATTGCATTATTCTAAAAAATACTTTAAAAAATAAACAGTAATTTTAAATGGGGAATATTTCAATTTAGGAACCTTAAAACTTAAACGAATGAGAATTAATTTAAAATTGAATTATTAATATTCATTAATAGATAAAAGTTCTTAAATTACTAATTATACTTTCCAAAATTCAACCAGTTCAATTTTAAATACAAAATTAAAACCAGTGAAAGGGAAAATTTTGTTATTTAACTTCCATCATGAAAATTCAGAACTCTAAAATTGTAACCTTTTAAAATTACCAAAATTATTCATTGATTGATCATCAATTTCAGATAGTTTCATTTTCATCTTTTTTTATTTCAAACTCAATTTGTTATTTTTTTTTCAAATTTTTATTCAATCCAGAAACTTTCTCATCAAATATTATTCAATTTGAAATTATTTATTTCTTTAAATCTTCAACTAAAAATCGGACAATCTTAATATTTTACATTGAAAATTAAAATAAGGGATAGAAATCAATATTGCTATGATTTCATTTTTTGATATTGTATAATTCGAAGCAATTCAATTCGAAATTGCTTTACATTTACATCTAAAATTTTTAAATTGAAAACTGACTATAGAGGCTTTTAATATAAAACTTTGAAAATTGAATAGCGAAATGATCCTGAAATTTAAAATTCGAAACCTCCAAAGATTAATTTAAAAATTAATTTTAAAAAAACTCCAGGTTCAAGGCCTCAAAGATTAAATTGTTTTAGAATTAAATATACAAAACTATAATTTTAAATCAAAATTATAGAAATTAAAAAAAAAGATAAGTATATTATCAATAAGTATCATATCATGAAGTATCAAGTAACATTTAAAACGAATAGTGCGAACCTTTAAAGTTAATTATTCTAAAGACTTTGAAAATTATATACTTTCTAATTTGAAATTTTTAAAAATTATAAAATGCGCGAATTATGAAATACGGGAAATCTTCCTGTGTAAGTTCCTCTCGATTTTCCCGGGTGGTAAGCTACCCTGATGACTTTTCCAGATCTTCCAAGTCTGGTAGCAACCCTGCTTTCGTTCTTAATATTCTTACCTTGTTCAGTTCCCGAATCACGTTACTCATCTTGAACTGAGTACTTGGCTGCTTGAAGGACAAGGCGTCAATTGCTACAACCGAAGTTTTTCGCCTTCCACTGTGATCTTGTGGTGTCTCATCGATAAAATCTCCAGCCCACTTGAAAGAGTTGCTGTAGCCTTCGTATTTACTAAATCGTTCGACTCCACTAATAACGAGTGCTTCAGTATCGTCAAGAACTTCTGCGACTAGCATAGTTACCAACAACTCGGGGCAGATGACGAATCGAATTTCTTCTTGAACACAACCCCAGCCAAGAACTCCGCCACCAACATACCTAATTACAAAAGAATTTGTGGTTGATTCAGAACAAATCACTTTTTTCAAATAGGAAAAGAAACAATCCAAACATATGTCAGAGTGCCGTATGATATTTTTTGTTATTGGGCAAACATTTTTAAAAAAGCAGAATTATAAATAAACAAACCTTGTTCACATAAGTCGTATTTGTAAAATCTTTGACAATATTTTTTTAATCTTTGTAAAATCTTTGAAATTTTTGGATTTTTTGAAATCTTCGTGAAAGAGGGACCCCAAAATCCGCTTTTTTTGGGCGGCCTAACGTAGTTTTTGAAGGAAAGAACATAAATAGTATTTAATAGTTTTTCATCATAACAGTATAATATATACCTCAATTATGCTTACTCATTGACGCTCCGACTCTTGAAAATCGAAAATTACCCCTATAAGGGGGTGGAAATACGTCATAAATAAGAACGTGTATAAAATATTTTAGAGGGGGATTGGAAAATGGTAGAGTATAGTGGACGTGTGCAAAGTTTTCTGTGAAATTTGATAATAAAGTAGTGAGAAAATTGCGGTGCAAGAGCAAAGTTCGGTGCAAAGTGATAGAGGGAATTCCGGTGAATCACCGTGATATATAATCAGAAGTGCATGTTTTGAGAATAAAGTGTGAAGGACATGATAAAATCAAGCATGGAGTTATTGGAGGTTAGGTTCAGTTGGAAATGAAGTAAGCAGGATATGCCGAAGAGTAGTAGCGACGCCACGCGGGAAGAAGAAAAAGTAACGGACGAAAGGGAACCTGACTTAACGACAAAAAATTCGAAAACAAGTGGTAATACACAAAACGTAAAAACAGCTCCCGAGAGACGTGGAAGAGGGCGACCAAAAAAATTGACGGAACCTGAAACGAGTAACAGATCACAGAGTTTAGATACATACGTGAAGAGAGCGATAAGGGGAAGTCAAACAGAGGAGTCTGCAGAAAAGAAGGACAAAAATCAGCAACTGGAACCAGAAGAGAAATTGTTAAGCACACTCCAGAAAAATACCTTTTTAAAACAACGTGACAATCAAGAGCAGCGAGAGATGGAAGAGACAGAAGAGACCAGAAAAAAGACTGATCGAGAGCTCTTACTGCTAATAATGTCAGACTTGAAGGAAATAAGAGCAGAAAAGGAAAGATCGAGGGAGGAGAACCAAAAAGAATTACAAAAAGTGAAGAATGAGTTGCAGCGTAAATATGAAGAATGGGAGAGGGAAAAAACAAACATCTATAAGAAAATTCAAGTTTTGGAGCTGAAAATAGAAAACGAGGAGTGGGTCTCGAAGAAAGAAGATATAGATAAGAAAATGAAGCAAATTCAAACAGATCTAGAGAAGAAAGCAGAGTCAGTACAGAGAAGAGTTCAAAATGAAAACTTGGAGGCACAAAAAATGAGTGAACTGGAGAAAAAACTGGAGAAGTGGGAAAAGAGAGAAAGAAAGAATAATATTGTTGTAAGAGGACTACAGAGAGAAAACTCAGCGATAGAAAGAGCACGACTTTTTCTAGAGGAAAACATCAAAGTAGACGGACGAATCAAAGAGGCGTACGAGATTGGAAGGGAAGAAAATAACAAGGTCTTAGTGATAAAGTTGGAAACATGGGAAATGAAAAGGAAGATCTTAGAAAGAAAACCTGATCTTAAAGGTACGAGCATCTTTGTAGACGACGATCTGACGAAATCTGAAAGAGAGGTCCAAAGGAAAATAAGAGAAGTGGCTAGGAGGGAGAGAGAAAACAGAAAAGAAGTGAAGGTGGGATACAGAAAAATCAAAATCAATGACAAATGGATTCACTGGAACGAAGAAGAAGGTAAATTGACAGAAAAATATTTTGTATGAAACAGATAAAATTTCGAATATTATTGTGGAATATTGCTGGACTAAAAAAAAGTAGAGACACTTGGAAATACATTGAACAGTTTGATATAATAATATTGTTGGAGACTTGGACAGAGAAAGAACAAGAAGAGAGAATCAGAAAGAGATTGAATAATGATTTTGAATGGTTCGTGAAACCAGCTCTTAGAAAGGAAAAAAAAGGAAGGGCAATGGGAGGACAGCTCATAGGTTGCAGGAAATTGAAGAACGCGAAATACAAGTTTTCAGAATGGAAATACGGAGTGAAAATTAATTACGAGATAGGTGGAGAATTAGGAGAAATTGTATCCGTTTATAACAATGTCGAGATGAAGGAAATCAGAGAAGAAATACGGGAACTTCTGGAACAATCTACGTACCAAGGACACCCTCTTACAATTTTAGGAGATTTTAATGCGAGAATAGGTAAAGAATCAGCGAGAACAGATCCAGAAGGAGAAGAGGATTGGGAAAGACACTCGGAAGATGCAGTACTAAATAAAGAAGGAGAGAAATTACTGAAATGGTGTGAAGACTATGGTTTGATGGTCATGACTGGAAGACTGAAGGGAGATGAAAAAGGAAAATTAATGCGCATTGGAACAAACAGTGCGTCGGTTCTGGATTACCTTATCGTAAAGGATGAAGAAGACCCATTTGATGACATGCAGGTAGATGAAAGAGAAGAATCAGATCATATGCCTCTAATTGCAACGACAAAATGGAATTTATAAGGGCAGCAGGAGGATAGTATTCTGGATAAACGCTGGAAATGGAGAGAAGATAAAAAAAAATAAAAAGGAAGAGGAAGCAATACTAAAAAACTGGGATGAATCGGAAGGTAAACCAAAGACAACACAGAAAAGACTCGAAAATCTTAAGAGAATAATCACAGAAGCAGCAGAAAAATCTGGGATGAAGAAACAAGGAAAGAAGAAGGATGAAGATTGGTTTGATAAAGAAT
>NC_046666.1:66159319-66161325 GCF_010883055.1 Belonocnema kinseyi | reverse complement strand
TCTATGATTTTGTTTGACTTTCGTTAGCTCCATTCAGTATACATTGTCCTGTAAGTCTCTCCATAATTGTCTTACTGATCCTTTATTGCTCACTTTCTTGAAGTTCCTGTTACAATTTGTAGAGTTCTCTGCTGATCTGGCATGCGCCCTTCGATACTTTCCCTTTGAGCATTTCAATCATCCAATCGTCTCTCTTGTACCTTTTCTCAGTTGCTTCCAACCAGTTTCTTCCTTCCTATTTCAGTTTTCCTCTCAATTCTTTACAGTTCCATATATGTTTGAAACTTTCCTCTTCCTTTCTGCAGATCCTAAATTGATATATCTCCCTCCATCCTTTTTTTCCCGCTCTGTTCAAATTGCCGCATCTCATTCTCGCCCACTCTATTTTCTCCCACTCTTGTACTACTTTGTCAGAAAAGTATTTTTCTTCGTTCACTGTTTCCTTGATATCTTTATAGTATTCACAGTAAGTAGACTTATCGATCTTGCTCCAACTTTTCTGTACTTCTTGCTCTGTTCTGATTTTTACCATCTCTTGAAATCTGGTTCCTATATCATGTTTCTTTTCTTCCATACTGAGCAAGTTTTAAATATCCGGACTCCCTAACTCTTCGCACGCTTTCTTCAATTCTTTTCCCCATTGTGTGGCGTTGATTTTTCTTAGTCCTCTGAATATTTCTTTTAGACACTGTTTCGGCCACCTTGTATCTTCCATTTGATATACTTGTAAAGTGAAGCTTGCTTCTCTTTTCAGAGATAATGAGCACATTTTCGTCCTGCCTGTTTCCATCCTCCAGATGTAGTCTGGCGTATTTTTGCTCAATCCTAAAGCCATTTTTATGAAACGACCTTGCACCTTTTCTATGACCTTTTTCTCAGACCACCCCCACACTTCTGCACCATACATTATTACTGAGCTTATAAGTGAATCAAATAAGTATATCTTCCGTCTCAGATTTCCTACTTTCGCTCTTTTCATTAAACCCCAGGCTTGGTTTATAACTTTTTGAACTTTTCGTGCTTGTTTTCTTAGGTGTTCCATTAACGTATTTCCTGTGGTGAACCAATAGCCTAAATATTTGAATTCCTTCACTATTTCAATTTTTGCTCCTCCAAAGTAAAATTTATCTTCTTTTGATATTTTCTCTGCCTTTCTAAAGATCACGATCTTGGACTTATATGTATTAATTTCTAATTTATTTCTGGTTGTGTATTTTTCCAAGCTTTTCATCATTTCTTTAAGCTCATCTCTGTTCTCTGCTATTATTACCACGTCGTCTGCATATTTTAAACAGTATATTTTTGTCCTTTCTATCACCGCTCCGCCAATTTTATTTCTTTCCCAGTCATCTTCTAAGTCATTTACGTGAATGTTCAATAACACCGGACTCAATGGACATCCTTGTCTGACTCCTTTTTTAGTCCAGAAGCATCTGTTGGTTTTTTTGTTGTCTTTATCGTGTTTTTTGTGTTATTGTACGTCACTTTTATCATTTGCAGTATTCTTCCAGTAATTCCAACTTTCTCGAGTTTCTGCATCAATAATGTCCTGTTAACTTTATCGAAAGCTGCCCTAAAGTCTATGAAGAACGCGTAGAGTTTTCCTTTTTCCTGTTTCAGTTTGTTTTGTATCAACGAATTCAGGACAAATATATGTTCTCTCGTCGAGTACCCTGGTCGAAAACCTGCTTGACTCTATCCTAATATTTTATTTTTCTCCAGCCACGTCCTGAGTCTTTTTGCCATAATCCCTGCTAGCGTCTTGTATGTAGTGTTGAGTAGTGTTTTTCTCATCTCCTCCTTTGTGAATTGGATAGATCTGTCCTGTCTCCCATCCATTTCCTATTTCTCCTTCAGTCCATAGTTGGTTGAGAATCCCTGTCAACTCTTCTATTAGTCTTTGGGGTAGTGCTTTAAGGAATTCATTTATTATCCCATCTTCTCCTGGTGCTTTTCCCTTCTTCATTTTCCGGATCTGTTCTTCTACCTCTTCTTTCGAAATATCT
>NC_046666.1:66153815-66159219 GCF_010883055.1 Belonocnema kinseyi | reverse complement strand
CGTTCTTGAATACATATATAAATATGAGTATAGAAATTAATTATAATAGAGTTTAAAATGAGGAACAATAATTATAATATGAAAAAGATTGCGTATGTAATGGAATGTAATTCTGAGACCTCAATGGAAGTGAGAAAAGGAATAATAAAACTATTTGATTGATTGATTGAAATATTTTAGATTTTTTTTGTCCATGGATAAAATTAATAGAAAAATAAAATAATTTTAAAATATTTTATCCACGTTTTTGGTCATGAAGTACTTTCTACCCTCTAATAAGGGTAGTTTTTCGGTTTTAAGAGTTGAAATGTTGATAAATTAGTCGAATTAAGTTAGTTATTATACATTGACAACAATTAATTTTACCTATAGGAAAAAAAATGAAAAAATATTTTATACATGTTCTTGTTTATGATGTATTTCCCACCCCATCATAGGGGTAGTTTTTCGATTTTCAAGAGTCGGAGCGTTACTGAATAAGTATAATTCAGGTACATATTATATTGTTATGATAAAAAACTATTAGACATTACTTCACCTACTTTCATGGTACCGGTGTAGTTTCCGGTTTCGGTTTTCAGGTAAACGAATGACAAACCCGGTTACAGAAATAATTGATGATTATTTTGTCCCCCTTCTTTATATCTTTCCAAATCTTTGCAAATTCGTTTAAATCTTTGTGAATTCGTTGACATCTTTTGAAATATTTAAAATCTTTGTGAAATCTGGAAATACCTTTGAAATCTTTTAAAATTTGTGTAAAATCTTTGAAACCCTTGAACTCTTTGAAAACTTTACGAAAACTTTTGTGTTCCTTTGAAATCATTGAAATCTTTAAAAAAAATTTAATTCTTCAAATCTTTTGAAATCCTCGTAAATGTTTTGAAGTACTTGTGAAATGTTTTCTACATCTTTCTATTTATGAGAAATCACTGGAATATTTGAAACTTTTGTAAAATATTTTGCAATTCTTTAAAAAATGTGAACTCGTTTAAGATCTTAGAAATGTTTTGTATTTTGACATACCGTACCCTTTTTGAAATCATTGAAATTCTTGAAATCTTTTGAAATTATTAAAATATTTTAAATATTTCGAAATCTTATAAAATTTGAAATAACTGGAAATCATTGAAATGTTTGGAAATCTGAGAAATCTGATTTACTACACGTTTTTTAAAATCCTTAAAATCTTCTGAAAGCTTTAAAATCTTTGTGAAATGTTTGGGATCTTTGTAAAGTCTTTGACTTCTTTTAAAAAAATTTTGAAATATTGAAATATTTGTAAAACCTTTTGTCTTCATTTGAAATCATTCAAATATTTGAAATATTTGTTCAATTTTTTAAAATTTTGATAAAACCTTTGAAATATTTGCGAAAGATTTTAAATCTTTGTAAAATCTTTAAAATCTTTGTGAAATCTTCTAAACAAATATTAAATCGTTTACAATTTGTATAATGTTTTGACATCTTTGAAATCTGGTATACTGTACACTTTTTGGAATCTTTGAATATGAAATCTTTGTGAAATCTTTTCTGTTTGTTTCAAATCACTGAAATCTTTTGAAATCTCAAATTTATTGAAACTTTTGAAATTGCTGAAAACTTTTTAAATCTGGTGTAATATACCCTTTTTGAAAATTTTGAAATTCTTTAAATCTTCTGAATTCTCTGAAAGATTTAAAAAATCTTTTGAATTCATTTAAAATCGTTAAAATATTTTTAATCTTTGCGAAACATTTGGAAATATTCTAAAACATTTTGAAATGTTTTATAATCTTTAATATCTGGTATTCTGTACCCGCTTTCAAAATATTTGAAATCCTTGAAATCTTTTGAAACTTTAAAAATATTTGTGAAATATTAAAAAAAAAATTGAAATTTTTGTCTACCCGCCTTTTTCAAATCCTTGAATCCTTTTTAAGCGTTTGAAATCAGTGAACTCTTATCAAAAGGTTTGAAATCCTTTTAAATATTATAAAAGCTTTGAAATATTTTTAAATCTTTAGAATTATTTTTAACTTGTATAAATTTGGTGTATACTCAAAAACCGAGTGGTCCATCCCTTGAAAACTATTTTAAAAGAAAAACCAAAATTCAAATTCAAGGTTCTCTTGAGAAATTTAAGAAGAATTCCAGGTTTTCAAGATCGCTGGACACCTTGTATATACATTACTAAAATTTCTAATATTTAAAATATTCTTTCCGCAAAAATTCAAATAAAAATATTTCTTGCAAGAAACTGAGGTAACAATTATTTGGCCACAATTAAAATATCTCTTAATATATTATTAGAAAACCCCTACTGATTAAAATGGATCATGATTTTGGTGTCCCTATTTTAAAAGAGCATGAAAAAGACTTACAATTCAAAATTAGATTATGAAGAATGAGTTTGTCATAAGGTAAATAAACTGAGTTATTAAAAATAAATTCTAATGCTTTGGATTTCTCCTTAGGTCTGTGCAATTTTTAAAAACGCACATTTTGCGATATAAAATGCAAAAAAATCAACTATCTCAAAACTTACATGTTCGCAAAATCGACCTGTAGAAGACCTGCTCCTTCGGTTTCAATCGTACCTTTGCTCGTTATGTGCAGCGAAGGCAACTTTTGAGACTGTTGATTCCACCTTGGACAATCTTCTTTTGGAATATACCGCCTTTGAATAGTTATCGTGCCGTCAGGCGCTGAAAAAGAAAATTGAAATACAAGATAAATCTGAAATAAAAATTCATCAATCCTATTTTTCTATTTTCATTTCTTCGGTTACCAACTTTTTGCTGTGACTCTTCGGAAGTAATGGAAAATGCACTTTAATTTCTCCATTATAGAGTTGCACTTATCGGGTCGGTTTTCCCTGAATGCTGAGAAAAGTCTGAAAATTGAATCCTACTGACACTCATTTTCATTAAATATATATACGGGTAAAAATAAAAAATTCTGTATTATTCAATTTTGAATTGAATAGAATCGAATCTACTCCAACCCAGAAAAATTCTAAGTTTCAAGTCGCAGAATCTCTCAGCGAAGAAAAGTGTTAATTTTTAGAGAAAATTCGGCGACACGAATTTTTGCGATTACAGAAAAATTTTCTACATTTCTATAGTTTTTGACATTATTTATATATTCCAATTATCTTTTCTAATTCCAGTAAGTTTTTCTAGCCTCTTTTGAAGTCCGTCGGATAATTTTTTTTAAAGTTCAAAATTAATAAAATAGCAACGATTTAATTAAAAATATAAAACAGTGGTTTTCACAACAAAAAACAAGACTTATATTTTTTGCCAATTTTTTGCTTTTATAAGAAGAGATCGTATATCTTTTATGTGGACTACATAACTTTTTGACCAGAAGAATTAGAAAAAAACATTCCTTATACAAGCAGAGACTTTAAAAAATATTCGAAAAAATTAAAAACGTGGGGTTTTACAGAATATCATCTTAATTTTTGCTTCCAATTTTGAAAACATAAATGAAGAATTTTTAGAAAACACCAACTTCTTTCCAATATTTTTGAAAAATGTTTGCTTATATAAGGAAGAAGTCCAACCAGATTTGTTCGAGCTAAACAAAGGTTGAGACTCGGAAAGTTTTTTTCCAGAAAATATAATTTTTGCTTTTTTCTC
This sequence comes from Belonocnema kinseyi, assembly GCF_010883055.1. Taxonomy (NCBI): domain Eukaryota; kingdom Metazoa; phylum Arthropoda; class Insecta; order Hymenoptera; family Cynipidae; genus Belonocnema; species Belonocnema kinseyi. Next base: position 66,155,593 of record NC_046666.1, on the reverse strand, counting down.
GTAAACGATGCAAGATATCACAAAAAAGAAGATTTTGTTGGTCTAGAACATTTCTAGATATGCAAACTTTTATCTCAACAAATTTTTTTATCTTTCCTTGTTTCCAAGAAAAATGCGCAAATTAGATTTTACGAAAAAAGTTAATTATATAAATGAATTTTAATAAAAAATGAATTGGTTTCATATTAATGTGCATATTAAAATGGTATGTTTTAAAATAATTTTCATATTTCAAAATATTGTAATCAACCTAATATATTAATTTAAATTTATTTCAAATCGTTTATAAATTTAAAACTAAGTCGAATATAGATTATTTCCGTGTTACCATTCGTTTTATTCGTTGAAAATAACTTTTGTATAAAGATAAATTTTACGTCTTAAAGTATATTCATTAATCTTCAATAATTTAATTTAAATAGGGAAATAAAACTCTGAAGACATAAAATTAATTATAATAGTTTTTTTTTACTGGACGGAATAAAAACGTAGAGTAATTTAAAGGGATTATAACCCCGTGAAAAATATATTGAGGGGCATATTACCGGATGACATTCACTCATATTATTTCAAATTTATTTCGATACCTTAAGTAAAAATAATTAGAACACTTTATAGTATGTAATACTGTGTAAATATAATTAAAAAATAAATAAACTTTATTCCTAAATTTTTAAATTAATTCTGAAGTTAGAAATTTATTAATATTATTATTTTCAGCTTTTTCTTGAAAATATATATCGCCATAAATGTGAAAAATATGGTAAGTGACACGTTACCGGATGAAATTTACTCATATTTAATCAAATTTATTTTTACTTTGATTAAAGTGTAAATAAAATCGATATATAGTACTGTAAGATAAAACAGACTTAATGAAATCCTAAGATTGAGAAACGTATTCCTCCGAACACAAGGTTTAAATATTTCAGGGATATTTTAAAATTTTTTATTTTTACCCATACAAAAATTGAAATATTGCTTACTTGTTGAAATTGATGTATGGATAATTTCCATATTCCGATTGTGGATTCATCGAGTTTCGCCTTGGAAAAGTGCAGAGAAATGCGTTCGCCAGCAAAGATGCAACTTGCAACTGACTTAAACTAATCGATGCATTTGAGTGTCGAGTTAATAGAGGAATTGCTCCCGTTATAAGGGTCGGAAGTTGAAGAGCCAGTTGTATTATTTTCGGTAGCAATATTTTAAAAAACATTTCCGCTTCGTCTTCGTCTACCACCTATAAAGAAAAAAAATATTGCTTGGAAATATACTAAACATTAATACTGCATATAAATAAAATAAATAATTAGATACGAATCAGACTTTACCTCGGAGAAAAAATGATGCAAGGCTGAAAAATCCCATCGATGAGCGTATTTGTGATTGTAGGAAAAAATAGCAGCCTCCAATTGGAAGCTGGAAGTGAAAGTTTGTAAAAGAGCTTCTTGGATTATTTCCCAGCGACGCCGTAGTTCTTTGTTTTTACCTTCCTATAAGCAAATAGCAAATGTAGAGTTCAAAATTAGACTTTAATGATGATCGCTTTGATGACATTTTTTTAGAATAAGGTATACCTTTTCTATGGGATAGAGGCTATGGTGAGAATGTGGCATTCGAACGTATCCGGGACTCCATTTGTCGGCCGATTGTGGCGGATAAGGTTTTGGAGGACCACGATCCGAAAGAGGTAGCTAAAAGTAAGGGAACACCCATTAATTATGTAAGGCTTTTTAGGGGGAATGGATACGGAAAATCTTTAGCATCCTAATTTTGGG
>NC_046666.1:66143688-66153805 GCF_010883055.1 Belonocnema kinseyi | reverse complement strand
CCTTTCTTACGTAAGTTTCCTCTTTCTCATCATATGTTTAAAATATAAAATCCTTGGAAATCCCGTGAATTTTTTTGGAAATTTTGTAAATCCCTTAAAAATTTGTAAATTATGTAAATATTCTTTGAAATTCTATGTATACCATGGATATCTGACATAACCTCCTGAAATCCTTTTAAAACGATTGAGCTCCCTGGAAATCCTTTAAAAACTTTGGAAAGACCTTACAATTTTTCGAGATTCTGTTAAAATGTTTGATATACCTATTAAAAGCCACATAAATTCCTTGAAATCCTTTATAATATTCGGAAATCCTTGTTAATTCTGTTACATTTCTTAAAACCTCCTCAAATCCGTGAATATACTTCTGATCTCGTGAAATGATCAAAACCCCTAAAATCTCTTAAAATCTGTTAGAATTCCTTAACATTGTTTCAATAATCGTGAAACATTTTGAAATATTACGAGATCCATTGACATCTTTGAAATCCCTTTAAAATTCATTAAACTCTTTCAAATCCGTGGAAATCTTTTCGAATCTCTTGAAAAATACCTTAAAATACTTTATAAGATTCCGATATTCTGTTAAATCTTTTGAAATCTTACTTTATCATCTGAAATCCGTAAATATATCTACTTTTGTATGTTCCAAAATCCCTTAAAATTTCTTTAAATCTTTTAAAATACCGTGCAATTTTTTGAACCTTAATAAATCGCCCCAAGCCCCTTTACACCTTCAAATCCCATAAAAATTCCTAAGGTCCATGAAATTTATACTATTCCGAAATTCTGTTAGATCTTCTAAATCTGACGGTATTCTCTCAAATCCGTGGATATATCTACTGTTTGATGTTCCGAAAACTCTTAAAATCTTTACAAAATCACGTGGAATCTTGGAAAACCTTATAAAATATCTTTAAATCCCTTTACATCTTTAAAATCTCATCAGACCTCTCTAAATCCTTGAAATTCCGTGAAATATTACGAGATCCCTTACAATTTTTGAAATTCTTTAAAACATTTCCAAATCTCTTCAAATCCCTTAAAATATATTAAAATTCATTTAAATCTTATGGACATTAACATTTTTCATTAAAATTTTCCTTTTTAATATTCGTAAATACTTTGAAATTCTGTTAAATATTTTGAAACTTTACGAAATCCTTTAAAGTCCGTGGATATACTTTGGAATATTATGGAATCTCTTAAACTGTTTTAAATCTCGTGAAATCTTTTCAATCTTTAAAAATTCATTTAAATAATCGAAATCTCATTAAAGTCCTTCAACATTCGTTACAATACTTCGGCATCTCTTGAGAACCTTTAATATTCCGTGACCTCTAAAATTATTCAAAATCCATTAAAATTCCTTTAAATCTTTTCGAATCCCGTAAAATATTTTGAATCTTATAAAATTCCTTTAAATCATCAAAATTCTATAAAATCCCTTCAAGCTCCCTTACATTTTCATAATCCTATACAAATTTTGAAAATCATTGAAATTCCGTGAAAGATTTCGAGATCCTTTAAAAGACTTAAAATCTCTTCGACATTCATTAAAATCTTTAAAATCCGTGTGAATCTTTCCGAATCTCTTGACATCCCTTAAAATCCTTTGTAATATTTCGAAATTCTGTTAAATCTTTTGAAATCTCATGGCATCCTCTCAAATCCGTGGATATACCTACTTTTTAATGTTCCGAAATCTCTTAAAATCCATTGAAATCCCGAAGATGTTATAAAATCCTTTCAAATCCCTTTACACCTTTAAAATCCATTAGAATTCTCAAAATCCTTGAAATTCCGTGGAATACTACGAGATCCTTTAAACAATTTTACATCCCTTTAAAATTCATTGAAATTTTTGCGATTCTCTTAAAATCCCTAAAAATATATTTGAATTCATTAAAATCTTTTAAAAGCCATTCAAAATCCTTGAAATCTCTTAAACTCCTTTTTAATATTAGAGAGATACTTTGAAATTCTATTAATCTTTTTAAATCTTACGAAATTCTCTAAAATCCGTTAAAATACTTTGATATATCTCTTGAAATAATTTCAAATTCCGTGACTTCTTCTGAAATATTTCAAAATCAGTCTTATGGGGCTAAAATGCCGTGAAGATCAAGAATCTTCAATCACATGATATCTTTGTAAATCTTATTTTCAGTAAAGTAAATTAATATATTCTTTATATGGGTGCTTCTCCACTATTGGGAAAATCAGTTTCCCGAGCAAATTAAACATATAATATAAAACGTTTTCTTGTAAATTTATATTAAAAATAGAAGATTATTAATAGTTCTTAATAAACCACTGCGTAAACCGTCAAAATTAAAAATACACATTGTGTCATTGGGTTACCTCGTATAAATTAGTCTTCACACTGTTATAGTCTACTTAGAAAATATGACTAAGTCGTATAGCACAGTATTCTTAAACACATCTCATTCCATAACTGCTATTTTGACACATTTGCTACCCATTTTGAAAGCATTGCCCCCGATATCACGTGCCTTCACTTTTCAAGCACTGGACCCGTAGCCCAAATAGTTAATCAGTAATAACATGTAGTTTTTACTTCATAAAGACAGTCCCCTCGTACATGCGTCAGTCCCCTGTCGCGACTTTTCACAAAATCGTTAATAAATCCTGAACTACTGCAAAATTTATGCGGCCGTTTGCATTTTACGTTGAAACAAGCCATTATCTTTACCTTAGACCAGCTTTGTTTTTTTATTAAAAAAAAAACATGCTCGGACAGTTTTGTACAGGCCAATTTCCCAATAGCGGGGAAGTACCCATATGTTGAATACAAAATATAGGAGGGTCACAAAAATTTATGAATCCTTAAAATTGAGGGGAGGGGGAATCTTACATTAAAACAATATTTGCGCAATTAATGAACATTCGCTAAGTGAAAACAAAAATTATTAATTTTAGAATAGTTGTAGAGTTGACGAAGAACCGAACTTAAAAAGAACGGACTCAAAGAATAAAATTTCTGTTTAGTAAATTAGAAAAAAATCATTAAAAACATAATCTTATTGCATTTAAGAAAAAATAATCAACTTACAGCAAATAACACAGTGTGTGTTGCCGAGGAATGAATGTGTGGTAATTCTTGAAATTCGAATGGTCCACGACCTTTGTAAATTTCTTCTAGACTGACTCCTTTCCATTCAGGCAAGACGTAACTAGGTTCTGGTGCACTAAAAACTGGCTCTTCTTCAGAAGTTAAAATATTGGAAACATTTAACCCAGCTTCCGAATCAGAAAAGAGATCTGGGGATGAAACTTCATCTTCCAGGTTTAATCTATTTTCAGACATTCTGCTTCTTTGTACTGCAAATTAATACGAGGAATATAAGAGAAATTGTAGATCGAAATTGGGAGGTTATGTTTATGATTCTATAAAGAAAATATTATAATCAAACTTTCGGACTTTCCTGTTCCTAAAATTATACATACCTTGCTCTATATTGGTGGTTTTTGTTTACACTGTTCACATGAAAAAACACATTTGGCTTGGGAGTAATTATTGATCAAGCTTAACAATTTGATTTTTACTTTAGCATAAACATTACATTATAGGATACATGAACAACTTTTATCTGATTACTCATATATTATAACCAGTTATAACGAATCTTTGGAAAGTTGATGTCAAAGTTTTGTTGGTTAGAATGACAGTTTCGCGCATTAAATGTCTGACAAATTTTGTTTTATGCAAATAAAATAATAATCACCAAATTCTTTATTCCATCTCCAAGTGTATAAAATTAAATTCCGAAGAAATGTATCATTTACTAGTTTGTTAACTATTAACGTTGACATAAAAATGTATAAAATCGTGACAGAGATTCGATCGATTTTACAACAAAAAACATAGTTGTGCTATGAAGAGGTCGCCACATACGACAGAAAATTCCCGCCAAATTTCTGAAAAAAAGCAACAGAACTAGTTTTGCAAATACATGAGGAAAATTTATTTTCTTGTTGAAATTAAATTATAACAGTTTCTTATCCAAGGAGCAATCAATGGTACAAAAGTGAATATTATATTATATTATCTATTATATTGATATAGTGCGTAACGCGAGGAAAATAAAAAACATCGAAGAAAAATAAGAATGTACAATTTTATTAAAATAACTCAATATTTTTCGTAGATGTATATAATACATAATTTTTGACGTGTTTAGACGATTTCACCTCGCAAAACTTAAAATCGGTCTAATTATTTAATCAGTTATATAATAATTAGTAGAAACTTTAAATATTATAATACATTTAATTAGATTTACAAGTGCTCAGAACAGAAGCAGTAAAAATTTGCTGTAGAATCCTAGGAATATTTTTGAGGTCCATACAAACGAAAGCTTTCCCAGATGGCATCTTTTTCATCAATCTGAAAAAAATATAAGATTCAAATTGAATTCTTAATATTTTCAGGGTGGCCGTTTTAATCAGAGAAAAAATCCGGGTCAGTTCCCAATTTTTGCCCGATTCGATAAAAACACTATAAATGAAGTTCTTGAATTTTGAACTTTTAAAATCAAAACTTATAAAATTTGCAATACGGACATCTTTATAAATTGAACGCTTAGTAGTTTGCATTCATAAAATAGAATCTTTCAACACTTTTTAAATGAAATTCTTAAATCAAATACCGCTAAACTGCAAGATTTCAAAGTTTAAACTTCAGCAAGGATGACCGGAAATTTTCAATTTTAGTTTCGGTTCAAAATAAAACTGAGTATAATTTGCCAAAGCAGTAATATGCAAATTTGGGCAATTCTCGAGAAAATCGATTTTGAAATATCTGCCACAAGCAATATAGAGTTCGACGAAGTATTTTTTAAATCGGCTGGTAGCTCAGGCATTAACTCATCGGCTTCACATCTGAAAGGTTGCGAGTTAGATTCTCGCTGTCTACACCTTCTTATTTTACATTTATTAAAATGTTTATAAATATAATTTCCTTGAATAATCTTTTAAAATTGTACTAATAATAATTTGTATAATGCCTTCTTTCACAGGAAATCCTGATTTTTTTAAAACTTTATCAGATGTTTCACAAGCAAAATTGTTTTATATAAATGTTCTTATTTCTCTACATAGTGTCTACCAATTATATTCAAAATTAGAAGTATAAACGAGGTTTTTTACACATCATATTTTATCCGATTTTTTTTTTGCATCAAAGAAAGTTTTGCTTTGGAAGGTACGAAATATGAATACCGCCTTGACCTGGAAAATAGTTTTTTATTTGTTTTTCATTTAATAATTTATCGTTAAAAAAATCTAGAATATCTTTCAATTTTAAATATAATGGGAAAACAGTATCAATAACATTTATAGAAAATAAAGTTCTTTGTGAAAAACGTGATTAAATTTTTAAAAATTCGGTTTTTCGGTTAAAAAAGGTTTAAAAAAGGCAATGAGCTTTCATTGCGAAAATTATGAATTCAAACAAAAATGGACTGTTCCTGGCCTCTCCTCGTAAATCAAATAGTTTAACTCAATACATTAGTAAATGTTCAAAATTCTACAATTTTAAGCAATTTTAAGTTAAAAAAATACAATTCAACGATTAAAAGTTTTTTGATTCATCCATTTTTCAATTAAAAATTAAATTGTTTTTAATTTAAGTCATTTGAAATGAGTAATTGTTGAATTGTTATTTATTCCTAAAAGTTCAACACTCACTTACAAATTAAAACGGTAACAATTAAAATTATAACGTTAAAACAATTTAAATTAATTAAAAATTAGTTTCAAACAATTCAGTTTCAAATTGTACAATTTTAGTAATCATCAATTACTACTTGATTTATAATTGCTCGTTTTAAATAAACAGTCAAATATATTTAAATACTAAAAAAAGTTCTCTGTTATAATTACACAATTTTGAATTGAATTGGTTAAAAGTGGAATATTTTAGACTGAGATAATACTTGAATAAAATTTAAAATTGAATAAATCCTTTTAATTATTATGAATCTTTTATTCGAAGTTATTAAAAAAATTAAAAATAACGTATAAAGTTTCCATCAGTTCTTTACATTTTTTTGACTATAAGGGTTTTGAATTGAAAAAGTTCAATTTTTCACGTTAAAATCTGTAAATTGGTTAATTTTCAACAAATTCAGTATTGTGCTATAAAGTTTTTCATATCTCAACCATAGTTCCATTTTAAAAATCATTATTCAATTTATATCCATAGGTCATCAACTTAAAACGTTCTTTATCAAAGATTTAAAATTTTAAAAGTTTAAAATTTTTAATTGTTTAGCAAAGAAATCATCATAGTTGTGATTTTTTTAATCTCACAAACTCCCTATATGAGAGTCAATTTAATGACTACTAATTTGTCAAAACATTGAATTTCGAACATGTTATATCTAAATAATTTTACATGAGCATTTAATAATAGTAAATAACGATTTCAAGCCATAACATTTTTTAAAAGTAGATTTTTTCGTAAACGGTTCGCCATCAGCAAATAATGTTATGAAAAATTAATTGCATTTGTATTTATTTTTGTCAACGAATGGACTCTCAGTAGGGAATATATAAGATATAAAAAATTCTAACTCTGATCATCTCTTTGTAAGTCTTCAAAACTCTAGTTCAAAATTTTTTAAATTAAAAATATACGCTTGCAACTGAAGATTAAAAACCTCAAATTTTTAAAGTAAAGGATTTTAGAAATATGCAATGTAAATTGATCAAAATCACGGTCAAAAAATACATTCGCTGACATTTCCCGGTTTTCCAGTCCAGTGGCAACCCTGTGCTCTAGTGATCAAAAAAGTTGTTATCATTTTACCTTTCGGCTTGGTTTCCAAGCGACCCAATAAAAATCGCATAAGCGTTGACGTTCGGATTCGATGTAAGAATTTTGGCAAATCTTTCAGGAGGAATCCCGTAACGTTCCAGATTTGCATCCGAAAGCACTACAACAATGGACTCATCAGAGTCTTCCTTTGCTAAACTAGAAATCGCGTGTTGAGTAGCTTCAAGCGTGTGATCCCCAGATATACAAAATTGCGAATGGGCATGCATAGTCTGAAAAATTTAATTATTTCTAATTAATAACACAGTTTAACGAGCTAATAAAACATGATAAAAGAAAATTATATTGACCTTAATAACTTCCAATCGTCTCTTATTATCCATTGGTGGTTGAGTGTGATCCACAAAAGCAATGTGATAATCTTCGCCCGAATGTCCAACAATGTCATATTTTAATTTGTCTTCGTATCCATTGAATGCTTCCATAACCATCACACATGCTTCCATTTCTCGATCCAGTCTGCCATCATGTCCGTTGAATCGGTACATGCTTCCGGATACATCGACGACCAACTTTAATCTCTTGGGTTTCAGTTGAGGAGCACCGATCTCTGGTTCCATTTCAGATCTTCTCCGATAAATATTTTTCTCTCCTGTTAATCCTTCAATCAGTTTTGTATCGTCGAGTTCACCAGAAGTTTGATGTCTCCACCACTGGCGCTCAGAACTCTTTGCTTGAAGACTACCTGCAATTTATCAAGAATACGTGTACTGTTGGAACAACATTAGTTGAATATTGGAATAGTAGAAAAAACTGCGCTTATCGTATGCTTTTTATTTTGATTGCTTAATTATAGTAAATATCAAAATTACCAAATTTTTCATGGTAAAACTTAACATTTGCATAATTTTTAGTTTAGAATTGACAAAATTAAAAAACTTGAATTAAAAAATTTTTAAGTTCTACAATATTGAAGGTTTGCAATTAAAAATTCTTTAGTTTTATAAATATATAAATAAAAATGATTAAATTTTGGCAATTTTAAATAAAAGTCAAGTTTTCAATTCTGAATTTTCTAAAATGAAGAAATTTCTAATGTAGATCCTCAAAATTATCGAATTTTTAATTGTAAAACTAAAAATGTTGCCTAATTTTTTATAGCAAATTGTCAAAATTTAAAACTGTAATTTTAAAGATTTATAAGTTAAAGCTTGGCAATATTAAAGATTGAAATAAAAAATTCTTTAATTTTAGAAATGCATAAATGATAATTTCTTCAATTTTGATGATTTTGAAAATCGAAAGTCAAGTTTTCAATTCTAAATCTTCCAAATTGAAGCAATTTCGAATGTTGATATCAAAATTACAAAGAAATTGTTAATGTAAACGTCAAAATTAAAAATGCTTCAATTTTAAATACTTACAATTTAAAGTTCTGCAGTCTTGAAGAGTTGCAGTTAAAAATTCTTAAATTTTCAAACTAAAGAATTACAAAATATTCTGTTTTTAATATTTATGTTTTAAAGGTATGTAATTTAGCATTTTTTTGCGACAGTTCAGTTTTGAAGGTTTCAAATAAAAAATTCTTCATTTTTTACGATTTTCAATTTAAAAATCTTTAATTTTGAAGATTTACAATTGAAATTTTTGTATTTTAAAGGCGTATAAAAATATTTAAGTTTTGATGATGATTTTCGAAATAAAAATCAAGATATCAATTCTAAATCTTCCGAATTGAACAAATTTCGAATGTAAATTATAAAAATTACCGAATTTTTTATTGTAAAACTTAAAATTTGCCTACTTTTTTATTGCAAATTGTCAGAATTTAAAACTCTTTAATTTTAAAGATTTGCAATTTAAAGTTCTGCTATATTGAATATTTACAATTGATAAAACAGGCCTGCAAATTTGGGGTTATTTTTTTTAAAGATGTGTTAGTAATTTTCGATGTAATTTTTTGCACTGAAACCGCATCCGACCTCAAAATTTGCCTAGCACATCAAGTTTTTGAGATAAACGGGGTAAAAGGCACTCACAGACATTCAAAAATTGAAATTGCCATATCTTTCGGAAAAAATTCAATCGGGACGATCGAGAGTGCATTTTAACGGTGAACACCAGTACTATTTGATAACGTTAGTAAAAATAGTTTGGACATTTTTGTGCTGTTGCTATACAGTACCCAAATTGGCCATTTTTGTCCCCTTTAACCCCGTTTATCTCAAAAACTTGATGTGCTATGCAAATTCTGAGGTCGGATTCGGTTTCAGCGCAAAAATTTTGAATATGACAAGTCAAGCTTTCAATTCTAAATCTTCCAAAATGAAGAAATTTCGAATGTAGATAAGCAAAATTATACAAAATTTTAATTTATAAATTTTCAGAGCAACAATTGTCCGTTACAGTGCGATACCATCATATTAAACTTTATTTTCCCAGAGCAGAATTTTTTTTAATAACAAATTTTTTATTTTTATTCAGCCTTCCCATATTTGGGGAGCAAGCTTTTATTATTTTTAAAAATAGAAAACTAGATTTTCAGTTGCTATTCAATGACGATTTTTAAAACCCTTGAAATTCGAACCGCCAAATTCTTTAATAATTTTCTCGGAAATGGTTATTTTTTTCTGATCAGACTCATTTACTTCCAATTTAGCAACTCAATATCTCGAGGAAAAAATTTTATTTTTTATTTTTATACTGAAAAATGCACTTTTACGTAAGCCGCAACCGAGTCTGTTCCAATTATTTTTTCTATGCTATTCTTATTACTATTTCTCGGAACTGGATAATTTCTTCAATCATACTTTTTTGGCCTCAAATCAGAAATACTTCAGCTCGGGAGTAAACTTTTATGTTATTTTTAAATGGGAATCCGATTTTACAGAATGTTATTTCGCTCCCTTGGCAGATTAAAATTTTATTGGTTATCTAGTTCTGTACTGCAACCCTTCATTTAATATGTATAATAGAAGATAATGCAATTTTAACTGTTTGTTTTGTTTTTTAATACTTCAATTTCGAAGATTTAAAATTGAAATTTATTGTAATTTATAGATTTATTTATTTTTTAATTCTTATAATTTGTTACATGTGTAGCATATATTCCCGTACATATAAAAAACTGGAAATGTAAAAAGTCACTATTTTCACTAAGTAACTGTAGCTGAAATTAGTTGTTTTTTTAAGGAACTTTCCGAACATTGCACCTAATTTTAAATTACAGTCTGTCAAGTTAAAGCGTGGGTGGCTTTACTCGCAGTCGGTAAGGTGTATCGACATGATTTTGGTGTCAAAATATTAAGAAGAGCT
>NC_046666.1:66142389-66143588 GCF_010883055.1 Belonocnema kinseyi | reverse complement strand
ATATTGCAGAATATTTTAAGATGTCAAATGTCAAAGTTTATTTTAAAACTCACCCAAGATGACTCTGAGTGCCTGAACCTGTTTACGAACAGGGTCACTGAATTGTCTGTAGACTTTATGATCGTATTCGCTCATTCGAATATCCTTCAATCGCTGTTTGAAAACTTTCTGTCCCATTTCTCGAGCTGCTTTTTTAACGTTATCTGGAACCGAGTTTTTCTCCTCGTTACTCAACTGATGAACCGTATGTCCTGCATCCAAACGATAGGGCCCTCCTTTTCCACCCAGACCAGCAGTGTCTCTGCCTGAACATACAAAAGAAATAAGAATATAGAAAGATAAAGTTAAACCTGAAAATAGACGGGAAATTGAATTTTTAAATAAAAAGCGTGTCTATTCAAATCCTGTAAAAAGTTCCCTGACAATTATAGGTTTTTTTTTTGGTATATCAAGTTTTATCCAGGTATAATTTTTCTTAGTAGGGATCCATTAAAATATTTCATATTATTTTAAACAATTTACTCAGAGTATGTATACAGATTCGCGAGTTTATTAACAATATTTTTTTCACATTCTAGAGATGCAATTAATACGTTTAAATTTGGAAGTTTTGAGAAAATATATACCAAAACATTCTTAAATAAATTAGCACCATCGATTAATTAAATAATTTAATATTAGAAAAAAACATAATCAAACATTTTTTAATCTTCCTTTAAAGTACATGCATTTGAATAATAATTCAAACAAATGTTTATTTTATATTCTTATACTTAAGTTCAGTGCAGTTTTGGTAAATTTAATGCCGGTACTATATTAAATTCAATTTAAATCGATTCAAATTCCTAACTTTTCTAGTCAAAATATTGCATTCTCAAAAAGAAAGATGAATTTTTGATGAAATAGTTGAATTATCAACCAAAAAGATGAATTTTCTATAAAAAAATACTATTTTTCAACAAAATACATGAATTCTCAAACAAGTAGTTGAATTTTCAACTAAAAAAGATTAATTCTAAAAAAAATAGTTGAATTTGGAATTCAGAAAGATTAGTTTTCAACCAAAGATGGAATAGTTCAGTTTTTAGTTGAGAAAATTAATTTTACACAAAATGAAAAACAAATTTTTAATCAATGTGATAAATTTTCAACTAAAATCTATGACATTTGAACCAAAAAGATTAATTTTTAAGCAAAAA
>NC_046666.1:66112834-66142289 GCF_010883055.1 Belonocnema kinseyi | reverse complement strand
TAATTTTACACAAAATGAAAAACAAATTTTTAATCAATGTGATAAATTTTCAACTAAAATCTATGACATTTGAACCAAAAAGATTAATTTTTAAGCAAAAAGTTTTTTTTTTCAAACCAGGCGTTTTATTTTTAATCAAAAAGATGAATTTTCAACTCAAGTAATCAATATTTAACAGGTATGCTTGAATTTTCAACTAAAAGAGATGACCTTTCAAGCAAGAAAATTAATTTTCTATAAGGAGACGATTCCTGAATAAAATGCGTGAATTCTCAACTAAATAGTTGAATTATCAATGAAGAAGTATCAGCTTTCAACCAAATTGTTGACATTTCAACTAAAAAGATCAGTTTTCAACCGAAAATGTAATAGTTCAATTTTTAGTTTAAAAAATGAATTCCTCACAAAAAAATTTTACCGTAGTTGTTAGTTTTCAACTAAAATAATATATCTTCGACTAGAGTAGATGAATTTTCATCTAAAATAATATTTAACTGGTATACTTGAATTTTCAACAAAAAAGATGAATATTCAAATAAGAAGACTAATTTTCTACAAAAAAGACGAATTTTGAAGCAAAATATATAAATTTTGAACTAAAATTATGAATATTCAACTGGAATAATTGAATTAAAAGAAAAGGATTTGTTAACAATATAAATGAATTTTTAACCAAATATTTGAATTTTCGACCAAGAAGATAAATTTTATACCGGAAAAGTCGATTTTTGAACAAAATACATGAATTCCCAACCAAATAGTTAATTTTGTCAACTAAAAAGTATGAGCTTTCAACCAAATTGTTACAGTTTCAACAAAAATATCAGTTTTCGACCAAAAATGGAATGGTTAAATTTTCAGTTAAAAAATTAATGTTACAACAAATAAAAAATAAATTTTCATCTAAACTGCTGAAATTTCAACTTAAATGATGAATATTTAACTGGTACACTGGAATTTTCAAACAAAAAGATGCATTTTCCAAACAGAAGATTAATTGTTTACCAAAAAATACACGATTTATTAAGAAAACATATGAATATACAACGTATGAATTGAATTGAATAAACAAAAAAGTGAATCTTTACATGGAATGTATGAATTTTCAACAAAAAAGATGAAGATAAATTGTCAACCAAAAATACAATCGTTAAAGTTTTTATTAAAGAAATAAATTTTTCATCAAATAAAAAATAAAGTTTCAACCAAACTGATGAATTTCCAACTAAAATAATGAATATTTTACTAGAATTCTTGACTTTTTAAACAAAAAGCTGAATTTTTAAACGGGAAGATACATTTCTTACCAAAAAATAAGATTTTTTGAATAAATTACATGCATTTTGAACTAAAATATTTAATCTTTAACTGGAATAGTTGAATTAGAAGCCAAAAAGATGAATTTTTTAATTAAAATGAAGAATCATTAACTAGAATAATTAAATTTGAACGCAAAAAGATTTGATTTCAGTCTAGAAGATTGATTTCTACAGCAACAAAATAATCTTCAACTAAGATAAAAATTTTTCAACCAAAAATTCAACAGTTAAATTTTCAGTTGAAAAAGTTTATGCTCAAGCAAAGAGATGCATTTTTATCTTAAATGAAGAAATATTCAACTGAAATTGTTTCATTTTCAGTAAAAAAAAAAATCATTTAAAGAAAAAAATTCTTCACAGTTTATACTGAAATAATTAAGTTTTCAGTAAAAAAAAACTAATTTTCCACCAAAATGGTTTAACTTAAAATCAAGTAATCAAATATTTTTTCTGAAAGGGATAAATTCTGAACGAAAAATGCAGTAGTTGACATTTCAACCAAAAAAGATTTTAACTTAAGCTACAACTCTTACCGCCAGTACCACCAGCCCAAGTGTTGCCACCAACATGTGGCTCATTTTTCTCATCAATTTTTCCATGCTTCGGACTACTGACATCCAATCCTGAGTACCTCTCTTTCGTCAATTGTAACCGTTCTCCATCCGATCCCACCACTTTTCGCCACTCTCCCAGCGATTTTTCAATATTAATTATGGAAGTCTCCCACAATCGAACACATCCACCAGCGTCGACTGTCACCAGACCTTCGTTTGAAGTTAATGCCGAGTAAATTGGAAGACCCTGAGTGTACAGCCACTGCGTTACAGGAGACACGTTCACTGGTCTGAAAAAAACATAGTCATGAAGTAAGTCGATAAAATAATCCATCAGATTTTTCATAATAAATAACTCACTCAGGTATAGGAAGATATCTCGCTTTATGACTAACAGTATCAACAATTTCAAAATAAGCAGAAACTTCCACCGGCTTTTTACCGTCTGAAAAAACTTCCTTCGGAACCTCACTCGCAGAAATTGTTCGAACAACTTGTCCATGTTGTGTTATTATCGGTGAACCAGAAGCTCTCCTTGCTTGTTTCCTTGGCCAAACAAAAACCTCATTCGAACTATCCAATTCAGGAAATCCAACCACAATTGTTGCGAAAGTATTCTCAGTTGCTAAAAGTCTATTAGGAGAATCGATATTCTGTTCCAAAGCACTGCTAAGAATATCTCCCTTCAGACTTGACCTGCCAGCTGAGAGAAAAGATCCTATTTTGGAATCATCAGTATCTACTTCCTCTACTTCTTTCAAGATATTGGGACATGGATTAGCGGGCAAAGATTTGACAAATACGTATTTCTTTCTCGTATTACTCTGTATCAACCACTTTTCTTCAGACGTAGGCAAAACTGATTCAATTTCAAAAGGCATGACCATTGTGTAAGCAGCCATTGTACCTAAGTCGACAACTTCTATACGGTCACTATTGGGAGTGAATAAAATTAGCTGATCATTGGAAGTTATCAAATGAGATATAAGTTGCCAGGTGCTTCCTTTATTTCCAAAAGCATGAGATATCTTGTCACTTGCTACATCCATGAATGAAGATAGCTGAAGGTTGTGCACTGTTCCTTCTTCCAAATTTACTGAGAGAACTGTATTCGACTAAAAGTGTATTCAGATTAAAAAGAGATATTTTCATGGCTGTCACAGGCTAATGTACTTGAAAAAAATTGGAAAAAGTGACTAAAGTAAGCTAAAAAGTGACTACTCTTCACATAAGCTAAAAAGTGACTACTGTTCACACAAAAGGAGGCCTGTAATATCGATAGAAACACTTATTCAAATAAAGAATCGAATCAACTACACTATTCATTTATCGGTTTGCATTTACAAGATCAGATGAAATTCAATTTTAAAAATGCTAAAAATGTGTCATATTAAAACAACTGTTTATAAACTTTAATTTTCTTTCAATTTATAGGAAACTTATAAAAAGTTCTGAGTTTTTTCAATTCAACTATTTTGTTGAAAATTCGTCTTATTCCGTTCAAATTCGAACTTTGATTTAGTTTAAAAATACAATAAAGATAATTTTAAACCAAAGACACTTTCCATAAGCAGTCAAACATTATATTTTTATATGAAAAAAAAATAATTCAAATACACTGTCGCCAATTAATATGTGAACATACATTTTTTATGGTTTAAAATTTGGTATTTTTGGATTTTTATGAAATCTGAAAAGCATAATTTTCTGCTAAAAAACACGGATTTAAAAAAAACATGAATACTCAATCTACTAGTTAAATTTTTCAATAAAAATGTAAACTTTCAAACAAAAATGACATAGTTGAATTTGCAGTTAAAAATATTATTCTCCAAGATAAAAAAGAAGAATTTTCAACAAAATAGTCGAATTTTCAAAGAAAGGGATGAATTTCCAACCAAAAACAGTTAATTCCAGCAAACAGTTGCATTTTAGCCAAAAAATATGAAATTTCAATCAACAGATGAATTTGAAATAAACTAAATTTAGAACCCAAAACATTAATTTTCAACCAAAAAGATCAAATTTCTACCAAAAAGACGAAGTTCCCACAAAATAAATGAATTTTCTACCAAAAGGATGTATTTTCAATCCAGAGGATTAGGAATAGTTTAATATTTAGTTAATAGTTCAGTTCTGAACCAAACAGATGAATTTTCAACTAAAATTATTTATTTTCAACCAAAAAATTAATTTTTAACATAGACGATGAATCTGTAGTCGAATCAGATTATTAAACTAAGCAGTTGCATTTTTAACAAAAAAATCAAATCTTACCGGAAAAATACTAATTTTTATCAAAAAAATTCATTTTCAACCAAGAAAGATGAAGTTTAAACCAAATAGCTGAATTAAACAAAAATTAACAAAAAAAAACAAAAACAAAACAACCTCATTTTCAACCAAAAAGTTCAATTTTCAAGAAAAAAAGAATTTTTTTAGAACAGTTGAATTTTTAACAAAAAAGTCAGTTTCCAAAGAAGAAAAATGAATTTTCTATCCAAAAGAAAGCATTTCCATCAAAACAGTTGACTTTTCGAGCAATAATAAGACTTGAAAAAAAGATGAATTTTTTACAAAATTTTTTTTTTAAATAGTTTAATTGTCAACTTGATAGTGTGTTTAACAACAAACTTCAGTAATCAAGCTAAAAAGTAGAATGTTTCAGAAAAAATGTGACTTTTAAGCCCAAAAAGATCAATTTTTAACAAAAAAGTTTATTTTGAACTCAACAATTGCATTAAGAACCAAATAGTTGCACTTTTAAGCAAGAGACGAATTTCAATAAAAAAAAGTTGAATTTTTAACCAAATAGTTGAATTTTCAAATAAATGGTCGAAACACCGACAAAAATCATTAATTTTTTATCCACGTAGACGAATGTTCAAGAAAAAATAGTTGAATTTTCAACAAAAATATAACTTTTCAACAAACTAGAATTTTCAGTAAAATAATGAATTTTCCAACCAAGTAATAAAAAATGTAACAAAAAAGAATTAAATTTCCACAAAAAATAGTTGAGTTTTCTTTTTCGATCCTATTAAATTAGTTCGTATTTAGAGTGAAAAAAAGAATATAAAAAAGAGAATGAAGTCTGATATTGAATAGAATTTTCTTACCATAAATTAATTGGATTTTCTTATTTTTTTGATAAAATAGAAAATGCGACGAATTAAAGTGACATTTTCGTTTAAAAAAGTGACTAGTGACTTAAAAAAAGTGACGCAAGTAACAATGTGACAGCCCGAGATTAAAAAAAAATTATTTCAATTCATGATACTTACTGTTGCTTCGTGAACCAACAAGTTTCCATTTCTGTCTGGAGCAATTGAGAAAAGAGGCTTATTACCTCTCTTCGGCGAAATTAGACCTTGCAATGATATTTCTTGAATATGTTCCGAATCTCTTTTCATACTAAACACCAAGAGTGGATTTGCCGTAAGTACATGGATTTTATCATCGACTCCATTTTCATTTATTCCTTTCATGACCGCC
This sequence comes from Belonocnema kinseyi, assembly GCF_010883055.1. Taxonomy (NCBI): domain Eukaryota; kingdom Metazoa; phylum Arthropoda; class Insecta; order Hymenoptera; family Cynipidae; genus Belonocnema; species Belonocnema kinseyi. The sequence continues at coordinate 66,136,921 of NC_046666.1, read as the reverse complement.
AATGCAGATACAACCCCAGTATCACCCACCGGAATTGTCCAATAACTTTGTAGTTCAGTAAACCAAGCTGATCTGGCTTCAACTTTATCTAAAACATGTAAGCGCCCCTCAGGTTTGGAAACCAACTTTTTTTTGAAAAATCTCTCTTGTACAGGAATTGTACGCTGATTATTTGTCATGTTCCAACTGCCACAAAATTTTAACTTTGGTAAGGGGATTCTGAAAGGAAATGAGAAGCTTGTCAGTTTGTTTCATCTAGATTTATTATGAATACAAAATAGTACAAACATAATTACGAAATCCACGGTGTTTAAAATGATTAACAAATTATAGATATTTACAAATTGATAAGACGTCTTACTCTTTGGCTAGAGCCACATGTCTGGGATTAGTTCCGATTGGAATTCCGTGTTTGTGAAGAACAGAGGTGAGAGTATCGAAGACTTCTGGTGAATAGCGATCAAAATCGAATACATTCTGCACCACGTTATTCAAAGATTCGTTCGGAAATTTCTGAAAATTAAAATTCAGAATATTTCAAAGGAAAATGTAATACAAAATAACTTTGAGGGGGGGGGTCCAAAGAATTTCTTAAGTAAGTTTCCTTTTTCTATTTTTTTCAAACATGTTAATTAAGAGGGTAGTAGGGTATTTAACGAAAAAAAAGCCTTATTTTTTTTATTTCAAAAAATGAGTGTACAACATCTTAAGAATATTGTGTCCAAAGTTTAAGTTAATCGGAGCAAAATTGAGAAAGATATGGTATTATTAGTGAGCGATGTTTCGAAATTTCGACATTTATCAGTGGATAATACACGAATGAGCACAGCATTGATGATTATGGGTGAGTATATTTAATTTCGGGTGTTTTACTATGCAAAACTTTGAAGCGTTTTTCTCGCGCTCAACGTTTTCAAATTCGGTGCCAAATGTAACTTAAAATTTACTGGACCTATCCTTATCAAATTTTGTACACTATTTCTATACATAATTTGCAAGGTCTCAACGCCGAGTTTTATTATTTTTTACCATTATTATGGTTTCTGTAACAATAAATAATGTCGATTTTTCTCGAAAATCGGTGTTTTCTTTTCAAAATATTACCAAAACTTTAAAAAATAAAATGAAACTCAGTGTTGCGACCTAGGGAAAATCATAAATTAATGAAATTTTTTTATTTTTGGTTTCAGATGATGCAGTCCTGAGTTCTGCGTGGCACGGCAAACTAACTTTTTTTCGGGGCGTATCCGAAAACTTGCTGTCACAAGCTTAAAAACGCTTATTTTTTACTGAAAAATTTTGAAAATATTCTTGAAATGTTATTTTATTATTTACCAATTGCTAAAATAAATGTGCAATAATCTTCGTATCTAAAAAAATTCGTTAATTCTTTAAAAATTGCCTTTTTTTGACGGAATTAGCCCTACTACCCTATTAATACCTGATTTTGCTGTTGAAATTATTTCGTATACTATTATACATATTACATCATTATTTATTTTTCATTATGTTATATTTTGTACTACATACAGTCAATAAATATAGAGTCGAGAGGTTAAACCATTCTTTTGAAATGTTTGTAAATCCCTTAAATTTTTTTAAGCATGTAAAGATTCAATCGAAACACTTTTAATATAACGTCTATTGTTAATAATCTCTTAAAATACATTAAAACGACTGAACTACCTGCAAACGCTTCAAAACGCTTTAAAAACCGTGAAAAACATTGAAATTACTTGAAATATTTAAAATCCCCTAAGAATCCCTTATTATCCCTTGAAATCCTTTCAAATATATTAAAATCGTGTAAAAGACATTAGAATTCATCCCCTCACACCAAAATGATATCATTAGCATATCCCTAGGATATCTCGGCAGGATATCGGATACCCTGAAAGATGTCCCAAAAATCTCCCGGGATACCCTTGGCATATTCCAAGGATATCGAGATTTCTGCCCCGTACGCTATCCACTAAAAACATTAAGCTTTAAAAACATCCGTTTGAAAAAAAAACACTTTATAAAAATCTCGAATATTCGGTTTCTTTCAAAATCCTATCTCAGTATAATTAGCAAGAAATTATGAATGCGAATAAGTTTCATGCTCAATAACAGCCTACTTACAATAAAAAATAATTCATTCTCTAAAAATTTAAAAGTTGGCTGTTATTGTACCTGTAAAATCTAAATTGCGCAGTTTAGAGATCGCACTTTTCAACGGCAAAATCAGTTTTTATGATAAAAAAAAAAACAATTAAACTAATATGTACCGCGTTCGTTTGTATAGTATAAATGATAATTGATTATAATTTGGCATAAATATTATAATATTATAATATAATAAATATATTATAATATTATAAATTGTTGATTTTTGTAAAAGTGTCACTTATGACTGCGAGACAGTGTTCGCACACTAACGGCCATGATGGAATTTACCCGGAAGTGACGTAAGAGCGAACTTTACTATTATTGCACTTTATAATATTGTACTTTGCATCAAATTTCCGGAAAATATCTAATATTGTTAAATTATTTCTTATTTTATTGATAAGATTGAATATAAATATAATTGGCAGTAGATATATTTAAATTTCCAGTAATATACTAAATTATAGAATTGGGATATCTTGGGAACATCAAAGGCATATAAATTTGGGACATTAATGGGATATCCTGAGGATATTCTGAGATATCCTTGTGACATTCCAGGGATATCAAGATTTCCGCCCTGTAGGATATTATTTGCGATATCCCTAGGATCTCCTGGGATATGCCCAAGATATCCTGGGAGATAAATGGGATATCCCGTCGATATCTCATGCTGTGAGGGTCGAAATCCTTTAAAACCCCGCCACTTGTTTTGAAATCTCCTAAAATTTCTTTAAATTCCTTAAAACCCTTTAAAAATGTTAAAACTCCTAAAATTCAATTATAATCTCTTATAATATTCGGAAATCCTTTGGAATTCCGTTATATCTTTTAAAGTCTCTTAAAATCCTTTAAAATTCTGTAAAATAATCGAAGCGCCATAATAGTATCTCTTGAAAGCCGTTGAAACCCTTTAAAATTCTCTGAAATCTTTGAAAATCTGTTAAAATCCTTTTAAATCCCTTAAAAATGCATGGAAATCTTTCAAATTCGTGAGAATCGTTACCAATCTCTTGAAATCCCTTTCCATATATTAAATACTTTAAAATATTTTTAAAAACATTGAAATCCCTCGATATCTCTTAAAATCCTTTATAATATTTAAAATTCTGTTAAATGTTTTGAAATCTCATAAAATATCTTAAAATCCATTAAAATCCTTTAAAATCTTGGAAAATCTTTTGAAATCCCTTTAAATCCCTTAAAATTTTTGAAATCCCTTAAAAACTAATGGAAATCTTTTAAATTCTTGAGAATCTTTCTGATTCTCTTAAAATTACTTACAATATATGAAAATAAAAACCAAACTTTTGAAAGACAATAAAATTCCTCGATATCTCTAAAAACCCTTTATAATATTCGAAAATTCTTTGTAATTCCATTAAATCTTTTTAAATCTCTTAAAATTCGTTAAAATACTTTCAAAACTTCTTAAATCTTTGAAGACCTCTTAAAATCCCTTGAAATCTCACTAAAATCTCCTGCTATGTTTCAAAATTCAAGAGAATACTTGGGTCCCACATAAAGTCTTTTTAAATCTAGTGACTTTTTTCAGTCTAATGTTTGTTATACACGAAATCCTCTAAAATCCGTGGATAAACTTTTGAATCTCATGAAATCTTTTGAAATCCTTTGAAATAATCGAAACCTCTTGATATTTCATAAAATCTATTAAAATAGTTTAGAACCTATTTAATTTAGAATGAAATTCCTATAAAGCTGTTTAAATACCTTAATTTCTCCGAAATATTACTAAAATAAACTGATATCCTTCCGAATTCGCGAAAATACTTCAATAACACATGAAATCCTTTAAAATCCTTTAAAATCTCATCATTTTTTTCGCAATCTTAGGAAATCCTCTAAAATCCGTGAATATAATCTGGAATCTTTTGAAATCTCTTGAAATCCCGTGAAATCATCAAAAGCTTTTTACATTTCTTAAACCCTGTTAAAATGTTTTGAAATTTTTGCAAAAATTTTGACATCTGTTTAAGTTCCCGAAATATTATTAAAATCATCTGATATACTTTCTAAATTCGTGAAAATAGTTAGGTATCACATGAAATCCTATAGAATCCTTCAAAAAGATGTGACTTACTTTGAAATCTCTTAAAACCCTTAAAAAAGTGAGAAAACCGTTTCCATCGCTTGAACTCTTAAAAATCTCTTAAAATCCGTGACAATCCGTGGAAACCCCTTAAAATGTTTAAAAATTGGTTAAAATCTTTGAAACTCCGTTAAATATTCTGAAATACGAAATCCCTTGAAATCCTTGAAACCCATTTAAAATTTATGGAAATCTTTAAAATGCATGAGAATCTTTCCAAACTCCTTGAAATCCTTACAATATATTAAAATGGATTACAATTTTTTAAAATCCCGTGACTTTTTTCAAAGTAATTATAAATCTCCTGAAAATCTCTGTAAATCCCGTGGAATTCGGGGAAATCGTTTCTAATTCCTTAATTCCCCTGTAAATCCGTCGAAATCTTTTCATATCTATTGAAAGTCAGTAAAACTTCTGGAAATATGATTGAACTCCTTGATGATCCTGAAAATTCTGTAAAATCCCTTGAAAAATTGAGATTTTCTCTAAAAATTTACCAAGTAATTTCTTCCAACTCTTGAAATCTTTTTGAATAATTGGAAACCCAGACTTAATTTTTGTAATCACCGAAAATCTTTTGCTGTAAATCTCGAAAATACTTTATAGTCCCTTTAAATACCTTAAAATTCCTCGAAATCTGATGAAATACTTTAAAATCACTTGAAATCTTTTAAATCTTTTAAAATTTCTTGAAATTTCGCTAGTGGTGAAAATAATTGATATATTTGTTATATATTAAGTAAAAAAATCGTAGTTAAGAAGGCGTTCGGGAGTTGGAGGGGGGGGGGGGTATACAATTCAAAGAATCATCCTTACGTAATTAATGGACGTATCCTAGTAAATGGATTTGAAAACCGTCACTTAGTTATCTTACCTGTAAATGTTTGACGATATTTACAACTTCTCTGGTCGAATAAGGATAAGAAACAAGTCCTTGATCAGCCATACTTCTGAGTTCACCGAAGGCTTTTACAAGCTTGTGAATTATTTTGTCATCCACATCCGGGCCATATTGTCTCAGCAGTCGAATCTCATTATTGACTGAAGGATTGTCGACGGAATGTGTGCTGAATAAATCACCCAAAGCACCAAAGAAATCGTTACCCAAAAATGGAAAACCTGGTCTGTTTGCTAGTACAATCATCCGAAAATCTGGATGCATTGTTATTATATCTGGATTATTTTCTGATGATTGATCAGCGGGTACTATTCTTCTCCCGTCTGATAGAATCATTTCTCCGGATTCGACTAGAGTCTACAAAGAAGGTAAAGTTACTTTAATACAAGAGGAAACAAGTATTTGAGTTTTGAAAGAAAACTTTTTAGAATTGCTAGGAAAAAAAGATAAACAAATAGGTATAATACCTTCAATATACAGGACACGTGTGTTGGTGCTTTGTCAGCTTCATCAATGACCAAAACGTGTCCCAATTTGACAGCTTGAACTAGTGGTGAATCCTCGTAAACGACCACACCATCCTTAACCATAGGTTGTATCGTCAAAGTCTGAACCGTTGTATCCCGATGCAATTGAATATATTCTCTAGGCCTGTGCATTAACTGAAGCAATCTGTCAGCAATTTTATTTTTCCCCACACCTTGATTACCAACTAATAATAAATTTTGCCCTAGGGTAAAGTCCTGAAGTAAGTTTTCCAGCAGAATTAAATGCTGAGGAACGTCGTAAAAGAGGATGTCTGGAATTTTAGTCAGTGCTTTCGTTTTGTAGCGATTCACAGTGGTTCCTCCAATTGTTACCGTCTCATTCTTTACTTCACAAGTGATTTGCGTGTTCTTGGTCTCTTTATTGGGTATTATTCCTAATTTCGACAAACAATCTTCCAATGCTTGTTTTGTTAAAATTGGAAGGAAACGAGCTAAACAAGCTCGATGAACAATATCATAAGCGTCACTCTTTGGAAACTTGTGCATTTTTGCAGCAATTCTAAAGAGCTGTCTTGAACTTAGAGAACTTGCTAATGATTGCAAGGTTGGATTATTGGAAGAACGTAATACGTGGGCTAGATCTATAATTTTTAAAAGATCACTGCTTGGCTCTCCATACTGAAATGAAGTTATTTATTATGGTAAAATTAGGAAATCAAGATATATACAAAAATCAAATAATTCTAAAACAACCTTTGATCGAATGATGTGAATCTCCTCTGTTTTGTCTAAAGGTCTCATTTCATGGAAGAGAAAGAGGCTTAGTAATTCTGAATTTAACCACTGACCCGCAGAGCTGTTTATAATTAGCGGTTCTGCCAAACCAACTAATCTAAATGAAGGATGGATTTTGAGAATTCCAGAGCTTTTCATTTCATCATCAGACTTTTTAAACTTTTCCTTCATGTTATCGTAACGATCTGCCCCCATTAAGCGTTTCCCATCGTGCAACTGTAATTCTCGATTTTGCACGAGCCTGTATATTACCGCCAACGTACTGGGATGAACTCTGTGAATTCCATCCAATACTGCTAATTTTCCCTGCAATGCCGCTGTTACCAAGGGCGAATCTTTCCAAACAGTATCACCACCTTGAGCAGTCGTTCTTTGCTGAATAAGATCTCTAGATGTCATGTCCTGCACATTTTTTTATTTGAATAACATAATCATAAAAAATATTCAATATTGACGAGATTTGAAAGATTTTCTAATACAGAATATGGTTTTAATAGTACATAAATCGCAAAACTTGCCTGATAAAGTACTATTGGTTCAATTTGATAACCCAACAAATCTGCTAATTTTGCAACAGTTGCAGATTTTCCACAACCTCTCGGTCCAACGAGACACAAATCTGAAGCAAACTGAGTTTGCATCATGTTGGCTATCAAAGAATTTTGGTAATGGGTATCAACATACCATTCATCTGAGTTTTTAGATTTACCAGAACCTGCTGGAACCTGAAAAAATGAAACAAAATTATATACTCGTAATCAAAATGAGAAAAATATATTTTTTTAAAGGGAAAATTTCTTACTTGTAAAGTTGTTTCGCTACCATTAGAATCGATAGTAATTTCTGCATTATTATTCAATATCTTGACTTTTCTTATTTTGTTGTTTTCATCACTTTTCAAAGAATTATCTAAAACCCCAAAAGTCTGCAAAATATCTTCGACCGCAGTCTTTCCTTCTTGTCCCAAAAATAATTTGTATGGGTAAAATCTATAAAAGATGCTTAAGACAGGCAAACTTGGAAATTTATCCTGAAACAATGTTTCAAGTTGTAACAGAGAACGATTGCCAATTTTCAATTTTAGTTAACTGGCGGTATTTTTACCAAAATTAATGCAGCTGATGTAACGTTGTCTAGAGGAAAATCTGGAAGCCCTAAATTTAGAGCTTCTTCCGTGGCGAGAGCGTGACAGCAAGAAAGTAATTGTGAACATTTTCCAGGATCAACATTCGGAGCTAATCTCTTCAATTCATCGAGTTGTTCCTAATAAAAAAATTGACTTTAGAACCACCGTTTTCACTTTCACCGAATTGGCGTTTGCAGTTCAAGGCAAATATTTCTTAAACTGGAAAGAACCTGCATTTCAAAGCAATAATTGACCAGGATGTCTACGAAAATCTTATAAATAATCCTCTGATTGTTCCATATTTTCTCCAGGTATTTAAAGTTTTTCCCAGATATAATTTTTCGGAATATGTATAGAGTTTCGCGTTTTTTTCATGTTTTTTTTCAGTTTCTATACGGAGAGAAATTTTAAGAGATTAATTTACGAAACCGCTCCTTGATTTTATCACACCTTTGGCGTGAGACTTGTAAGATCTCAGAACCCTTGATTTTAAAGCAACGGTCTTTGATTTTAAAGCAAGTGTTGCGAGATCTTAGTTCTCGCTCCAAAGATGTGATAAAATCAAGGAGCAGTTCCGTGAATTAATCCCTTGATATTTCTCTCCCTCTAGGGACTCAATATATTTAATTTATAAATCTTTGACAAATTATATTAGAAGATTTTCTTTAATATTTTAACACCATCGATTAAATAAATAATAATAAAACAAAAATTACATATTCATTTCTTGAATTTGTTTCTGAAGTGCATGAATTTTAATAAAAATTGAAACCAATTTTTATTTGATATTCTTATACTTAAAATTGAGTGCATACTTAGGTAAAAATAATATGAGCATTTTACTAAATTCAATTGGATGTGCTTCAAATTTTTAACTTTTTAAGTAAAAATATTTCACTTTCAAGAAGAAAGATGAATTTTTAATTAAATAGCTGAACTTTCAACCAAAGAGATTAATTTTCTATCGAAAAATACGATTTTTCAACAAAATACATGCATTCTGAACCAAACAATTGAACTTTTAACTAAAAAAGAGCAATTTGGAGTACAAAAGATGAAAATTTTTTTCAGTTAAAAAAATTCATTTTCCACACAAAAAAATTACAGCCTGATGAATTAAATCAAGAATCTTTAAAGGAAATAGTTGAATTTTAAACCAAAAGTGTTAATTTTCAACAAAAGAGTTAACTTTCAATAAAATATAATTTATCTTCAACAAAAAATACGAATTTTGAGATAAAATGGTGAATGTTTAATTAAAATACTTGAATTTTCTGTTAAAAAAAAGCAACTAATTTTTAGCCAAACTGATGAATTTTCAACTGAAATTATATATATAATTATTATTATTATTATGGAAGAGAAATTAAATAGTTTCATTTTACATTTTCCGTAAAAAAAATAATAATTTTAAACAACAAAAATATATATTTTCAACAAAATAGTTACAGTTTTAACCAGAGTAATTAAATTTTCAATAAAAGAAATTAATTTCCAGGTAAAGAAAACGCGAATTTCCGTAAAAATATGTAATAAAAAGATTAATTTATAACAAAAGAGTTTCACTTTCAAATGAGTAATTAAATTTTCATTCCAAAAACTATGAATTCTGAACAAGAAATGTAAAATTTAATATTTAAATCAAAAAATATTTTAATTTTTAATACAAAAAGAGCTGAATTTAACCAAAATAGACGACTCTTCTACATAAGTTGAATTTTTAACTAGGATAGATTTTTCAGTCTAGAGAAAGAAAAAATGGCAAACTAACTGTGAAATTTTCAAGCAAAAAGATGAATTTTCAGCCAAATTTTATAGTAAAAAAAACGATATTTGAACAAAATACATTCAATTATCAACTAAAAACGATTATCAACGAAAAATGGAATAGTTATGTTTTAAGTTTAAAAAACTATATATATTAAAAAAATATAATTTTGAACAAAATAGTTCAATACAGTAACATAAAGCTACTTTAAAAAAAAGTAAGAATTATTTTTATTCAATTTTATATTGCAATCTAAAAAAACTAAGCAAGTCCTCGAAAAAATGCCCTGGCTTAAAAAAATATCTGCCATTTCCAAGTTTTTATTTCAAGCATATAAGAAACAAGTATCTACACGTACTGAAACCCCCTCGCAATTTCTACTGAAATTACGGTACTGGTAGTTTCTTTTCCAGCTCTATTTATACCGAAATTTCGGTACCCGAACACAGAACATATCAAAGTTCCCTAACAATTACAGATATTTTAGGTAGGGTTGACACCCTGATTGATTCTAAAACTAACAAGTCTCAGTTTTGCAATTGGATGCCGAGAAATAGAATCAATTGCACAGGTTTAATCTCACAATGCAAGTAGACAAAATGCCTCTCTAAAATACAAATAGTTTTCCAAAGTGATTAGGATCAAGAGCTGTTCTTCACACCAACAAACCACAATGAATTACTACCGCTCGACACGGAATCCTTCAGATTGCTAGATCATTTCCATCAGAAAGTTTGAATTGAATTGCCGTTATCTTAAATGATTCATCATATTACAATTTACTAGAATTTGTAGAAACCTTAAAATTGCGTGTTTTAAAAATCATTTTTTAATTAAAAATTTTATTCTCTGAAGGTTCATTTTATTTTCCTTAGAAAAAGTCATTCGTTCCTTCCATAAATATTTTCCCCATTATCTCCTTTTAAAATTAGATTTTAACTTGCCCTATTCATAAAAAAGTAATGAAAAAAAGGCTTAAACCTTTTCTGTCTCAGACAGTAAATTTATTTTCAGTTTTTCGTTTGTCACATATTATCACGATGAGTATCAGCTTGAAATCGTAATAAAGTTTGCAACTTATTAGTAAAAAGCAGTGTCCCCTGATAAACTTCAAATAAACATATATGTTGACTCATTTGCTCGTGCAGGCACGCGATTTGTGGAAAGCAATTTCCTGAACGTACTGCACGCTAGAAAACACCTCAAGTACTACTTATTTACTGAAAATGACATAAATTCTTAATGACTCCTACAAACTTCATTTTTAATATACAAAAATATTGTGCACGTATTAATTACCATTTATTTTAAAAAAAAGGTCGGGTTATTATGTAAAATTTTATATGGACTTTACAGAACATTTTATATGATTTTGAGAACGTTGCATATAAATTACATAAGTATCCTTATTATAGCGAGAAAATTACAGTGAATTTAATATAAATGTTACAATTTTTTTCCTTTCATTGCCATTCTTCAAAGTTGTCAAGAGTAAGAAAAATGTGACATTTTTGTTCGTGTTCAAATTGAGCAGAATCGCTTAATTTTTGCTAGTTCTATTAAAATGTTGAGCTTCTCTTTACGTATTGATTCCACAATATGGCAAATTTTACCTCACAATTTTACACTTTAGAGGTTTGCAACATCTTTGAAGATGAATATTTCATCGAAAGAAAAACGGAAAAAACCTAGAATTTACAAGGTATTTAAAGCAGTTCTTGCTCAAATCATCCTTTAAATTTGATTTTGTTCTTAATATTGTTCTGCTAATATAACTATTTGGTTGAGTGTTCTAGATTTTAGATAATCATAAATATCCATCATGTTACTTTATGACTTAAAAACTCAACATATTGGAAGAGATTTTTCTTCTTTATTGATTAAAAAATCTTTCATGGTTGAAAATTTAACCTTTTGATTGAAAAATCGTATTTTTTGGTTTAATTTAAGTTTTTGATTGGGAATAAAAATATTTTTGGTGAAAATATCAACTATTACACTTTTTTTTGAGAATTTATTTTTTTATGAAAGATTCATCAGTTTTGTTGAAAACAACTATTTTGTTGAAATTTCCTTTTTTTTAAATTGAAAATTAATTATTAAAATTGGAAATATAATAATAAAATTTTTAATTAATAAACCTTAATCAACTGAAACTCGATTTTTGATTATGCGTTTGAATTTGCCAACATTTCTTAGTACGATTTTTTTAAATTACCGAATATACACTGAGGAAAAGCGATAACAATGCGATGAGACTGTTTTGTAGATTTGATAATACATATTTTTGCATGAATAGTTTCTCGAAAGTTTGTAATCAAAGTTCTTTACAGAGAAAGAAATCCTCAATAATTTATTTATAAGAATATAACATTTTTGGAAATTATTCGATTAATTAATAAGTTTATTTGAAGAATATTTCAAAAATAAATGACCGTACATTCAACTTGAGAAACAGCAAAGCTGAATAAATAATTAATTGTTAGAAGTTCAATTTGCCAGTATAAACTTTGATCTCGTTTCCGTATCTATTCTTAAAATAACTTTTACGATGAAGAATTGTAAACACATGCTTGGGAACTGTCATTTTCTCCTGAAATTACAGGAAATTATTCGCAAAGAACAGATCAATGAAACATCTTTTCCGTTAACTGCCAATTGTCTGAAAATTTACAAAGAATTATAAATTTTTCATGAGTCACGCAACTTTATAATTTTCTTTAAAGATTATATTTACATTTCTTGGTTAATAATATGGAAAATCTCAGACACTAAAAAATTTGGTTTCTTTAGAAAAAGTATAAAAACAAAAGTCTTCAAATTTTGATTCGATTACAGAAAAAAAATTGAAAAAGAACAAGTCTGAATATTTCATGTGAGGCTTTCGATATAAAAATAGATGTGAGAATAAAATTATACATGTGATTTTATAAGGATCTTTCTTAACTGCATGATATTATGATCCGACTGAAATATGACGAAATCTCTCACTGGCACCAATCACATGTTATCAAGACTTGATGATAAATGAACTAAAAAGAAATACTGAACGACTTTCAAAAATTAATACCTAAATTAAACAATCTCTCATTATTATAAATAATTACCTTTTTTTATAACGCGTTGAGAATTTCGGACATCTATCGATCATCACAATTTTTTTCAGTCTAATCCACAGAATATCGAAATATACATTCAATCTATTTTTCTTCAACTTAAAGCTCTCTTTAATTTCAATAATCAAAAATATATCATTTGTGCAAAGATATCGTTATTAATTTTATTCTTTTTCACTTTTATTATAAAAAAACAAATTATTGTCACACATTATTTTACTTTAGTCGTATAATAACGATTCTTGAGAAGAATATATGTCAGCGGATTTCAAAGAAGGCATGAAAATATGCAACTCGCGTTTCCTAGGTGGCGTCCAAGTCGCCTCTTTTTCTGTATTTACCACTTTTGATATTACTCCTCTGTTTTCTAAATCAGCCTTGAGCAAATCCTCAAAACATTGTGATTCAAATTCCCCTACAGAAACCGTATCCTGAAAATCTTTTGTTTTAAAAAGCCTTCTCTTCATTCTTTTCTTCATAGTTTCCATCTCTTTTTCTTCTTCCTCAAGGTTATAACTTTGATTAGATATCGAAGCTGAGATGTTTTTCCTAATAAAATTCACTCCACTATTCTCTTTAAGTTTTTGCAACTCTTTTGATGACACCACTTTCTCGTTTTTGTAATTTCGAACTTTACCAGACAAATCCAGCCACTGAAGTACTCTTTCTGACAGATAATTCGACTGGCCTTCCTCAAGTTCCTTCGAATCGGTTAAATCAGATTTACTTTCGTTCGAATCACGATTAATACTAGAGGAAATTCTAGATGGCTTTTTTTTAAGAGGGATTTTCTCATCGAAATCATCGTCAAAAAGTTTTCTCAAACTAAGGAGCGTATCTGATTGAAATAAATCTTCCTCATATAAATAATTGGTTTTGTCTTTTATTTCTTGTTTTAAATTCTTCATTAAATTCAAAATACTATTTATTTGGAGATCTGAATGCCTCGAACTTGACGTTTTTGAGCAAGGAGCAGACTGTCCTCTAATCAAATTTTGTTCAAGTTTCTTTTCAGGTTGTTTCTTCTCCACCGCGACTCTCAAGTTTAAGAAATTCTTGTTCAAGAAGTTTTCGATGTTTTCTGAATTGGATTTGGAAGGCTCAAACTTATTCGGATAGTCTTTGTTCTTCGTGACTGAAGTTTGCGGTCTTTTGCGTGATTTAATATTCAAGAAAGGATCATCGTGAGAAAGAATAGCGTGTCGAATTCCATCCACCCAGACTGTTTTTACAGAAATCGGCCTTTCTGACGAGGACCATATCGGTGACATCTTCTTAGCACTTTTGAAAGTTTTTTAAAATTCTTTTTGTGTGAGAGTCAGAGTTACTAATTGAATTACAGGCACATTCTACTTAAAAAAAATAGTTGCCAAGTGAAAAAAGTACTTTACTTGTCAATATATCTTCAATATTTCCAAAGTTCAACATTTCTTGAAAGCCGAATAAAGTAGAAGATTTTCTCTTCAATTCGCCATATCTTCTTCTTCGCCTTCTTAAAGACATTTTGCAAGATTTTTCTAAAGTTGTTTCATTTGAAGAATGAATATCTTATTCCAAAATTGTGAAAGTAAACTAGATTTTAACACAGACTATATTTCTTCACGGATGAATTCTTTGATTCTAAACCAGAATCTGTCTATTCACGTTCCTTAAATTTCAGAATAGAAATAGTTTCGAAGGTGACAAGTGATTTATCAAAAGAAATAAAAAAAAACTGTGGATTCCTCGATTTTTAGGTTTTGATATTTCTCGGATAAGGTTCGGAGGAGAAAAAATTAGCGTATCGACTGCGACTAGTGGAGGAAGACAGGAGTTGTGACTGCCGTTTGAAGCACGCGATCCGAACTACAATGTCTGTGAGCATCGCGCAGCCACGAAATCTGCTTATATATGACAGAAACGAACCTACCTCGGAGGGGATGTGTGCGATCTGTATGGCTTTAAAATTTAGCACCCATTTCTGACGGTGTGCCACGTCGTTGACATAAATCAGAGAAAAGTTTGTTAACTATTTGCACGATTGTCCTCGGTTGTTAAATTTAAAGCACGGAACGAACAAATTCTGAAAACTAATTGTCCAAGAATTTAATGGCCTTTAGATGGTTTTAATTCAAATTTAAGTCGATTAATTTGCTATTATGGTACTTAATATTTTGAAAGGTTTTTACAATATATTCTTGAAAATTTTTATTCAATTGAGTTTTTCAAATTTAAGGGATCGAATCGAATAGAAGGCTTTAAAAAAAGTTGCATTAGCCACACAAAATGACTACAAAAAAACGCATGGACATTAGAAAAAGTAAAAAAAAAAAGTTGCATCACATTTTTTCTGGACAGATAATGAAAAAAGCTGCATCAGACCCTACATGTATGAAATAATAATTTTATTGGGGGGGGGGGGGGGGGGGGGGTATAGAGAACATAATTCTCACTGATTTCAAAACATGTTTTGCATAACTGAAATAATCAAGCAAGAGTGGCGAATTTTTAACAAAATAATTTAAGCTTTAGCCAAATAGTTGAATTTACAAAGAAAAAAGATTCAACTTCAATCAAACAGTTGAACTTTTAAGCCAAACAGATGGATTTTTGAAAAGAAAGTTGAATTATCAATCCGCAAAGTGGATTTTTCAACATTTTCAATGAAGAAAGATGAATTTGCAACCGAAAAGTTGCAATCTACAACCAAAGAGTTGACATTTTGATCAAAATAGAAGCATTTTTAACCAAGTAGTTTAGTTTTCAAGCCAAAACCCAAACTTTTAGAATACAATTGGATTTTCAACAAAAGCGTTCACTTCCAAAGTACCAATATACGTTTTCAACAAAGAATACGACTTTTCAACAAAACAGCTAATTTCTTTTTACAAAAAGTATTACTTTTGAACAAAATAGTAAGTGAATTTCCAAACAAATGATGGAATTTAATATCATGAATTAAACGTTGACCAAAGATTGTAGAATTTTTTAACCAGACAGTTGCATTTTTTGCCAAAAAGACGTATTTTTTTAGAAGCCAATTAAATTATCAGCCTAAAGAGTAAAATTTTCTAGCTACAAATATGAATTCTCAATTAAATGGTTCAATTTTCAAAACTTCTACTTTGAACTTACAAAGATCAATTTTAAAACAAATGGACAAATTTTCAAACAAAAAATATTACTCCAACCAAACACTTAAATTTTCAAGCCAAATACGAATTTTTTAAATACGATTGAATTTTCAACAAAAAGATCATTTTCAAACGAGAAAGGTGAATTCTCTACGAAAAAGGATGTCTTTTCCACAATAAAAGATGAATTTTCAACCAAAGAAGACGAATTCATAACCAAATAGTTACATTTAAAAATATATAATTTTCAACCAAACAGTTGCAGTTACAACGAAATAGTTGGACTTTTAATAAAAAGATATACATTTTCAAGAAAATATATGAATTTTTGAATAAAAAGTCAAATTGTCATTCTGAAAAGGCGAATTTTTAACATATAAATTAAATTTTCAACCAAACAGTCGAATTTTTAATCAAAAAGTATGAACTTTCAAACAAAAATAGTTATATTTTCTAATTGGATTCTATTAATTCTGTTCAGATTTCAACGAAAAAACGATAACAAGGGAAATTTTCACAAAAAAGGGACAACAAGAGAAATTATTTTAAAAAATTCAAAAAGATAAATAAGGAAAAGAGTGTGAAGATTGTAATTGCATTTGAAATTAACTGATTTTAAACGTTTTTCACTTAAAAATGTCCAACTCATAAGACTTGCAATGTAAGAAAAAAAAACTTTTAATACGGATTCACGAAATTAGAACTTGTTCAAATTCAAATGCTATTAATTAAAAAATGTAAGAAAAACGAAAAAAAAGTCCATTAATCAGATTTTTCTGCAAAAAGTTGCATTTTTTCAAAAAAGTTGTACGATACAAGCTCTGAAACTTTGAATCCAAGTAACCTGCTATTCTCGCGAAAAAGGTATCCTGACTCCACATTTTGATCAAGATCAACTTTTATTAGAACCGACGAAATTTTACAGAATTTCAAAAACCTTCGCGCAATAAGAAACTTTTACAGCTTTTAAAAGATTATAGTTGCTGAAAATTGAACAGAAGTGGAGACGCGCGGAGAAAAACTAATCAAACCGTTATCTACCTAATTTGTGGAGTAGTTTAAACTTTTAATGGAATTACTCGATGTAGGAAATTTAAAACTTGATAGTTGTGTTACGTAGTCGGATATTCCTGCATGATCTTATCTACTAATAATGCAATAAACTCCACCATTCAACACGTCATTTGCATAATGAGATTAGAATAAAACTTACCTCAAAACTTGGGGGTGGAATGTGCCTGGCTTGAAACCTTGATCGAAGGGGAGGATCTAGCGGATGCCCCGAATAACGTGGTGCAGGTAAGCCTAGAGCAATTACTCTGAAATCCTCACTGACTCGTACCAATCTCCAGAAATCTAGTTCCTCTTGACTGTGTTCCTAAAATTGTCAATTAAACCAATATTAACCTGGGAATTTGCGTGAATTTCCACGTGAAACTATTAAAAATTGATACCTTTTAATAAACAGGTCTCTGACTCACTTGTGAGATAATAATAGTGTAAATAGTATCACAAATTAAAAAATAGTGTCAATAATATTTAATAGAACCTAATAAGAAAATCCAACTATTTTTGTTCATAGTTCATTCTTTCAGGTTGAATTTTTGGTTAAGCATTCTACTTCTTTATGAAAAAATTGTATTATTTGCTTTAAAATTGAATTATTTGTTGCAAGTCATTGAAATCCATACTTCTTGGTTGAAAATGTAATAGTTATGTTAAAAATTCCTCGTTTTCGCTTGAAATTTCAACAATTTGATTGCAATTTTTTTGCTTGAATTAATTTTGTAGAAAAATTAGGTATTTGGTTGAAAACTTATGTATTTTGTTGAAAATTTATCTTTTCAACCAAAACTCATTTATTTAAATCCAAAAAGTTATATTTTCATGCATGTAGTTAAATTTGCAAACTACAAAGACTAATTATTAACCAAAAAAGATAACTTTCAAACAAAATGACTAAATCTTCAACAAATTTAATATTGAAAATAAAAAATAAAATAATGAATTTTCAAATAAGAAAGTTTAAGAATTAATGTAGAATTAAAGTTTAAGAATTAATGTACAACTTCTTTTTTCAATGGAAAGATTTTTAATCAAGAAAAAAAACAACTAAATATTGGTATTTTTCTGCCAAGAAGGTGAACTTTCACTAAAATAGTTGAATTTTCAGCTAAAAAAGTTAATAATGAAAAACAAAGATTTAAGAATTCAATAATGAATTTTCAACCAAGAAAATTAACAATTTTCAAGCAAATGGTTAAATCTTCAAGTAAAAAATAAATTTTTTCAAATAAAGATGAAATAATTAGAAAATTTATTTAGTTAAGATTGAAAAAAAAGTAATCTAACTCTTGAATTTTTAACCAAAACATAATATTTTAGAACAACGCACTTACATTTTCAAGCGAGGATTTGAATTCTCAACCTACCGAGAAAATTTAGTAAAGAAAAATAAATAATTCTATAATGAATTTTTAATGAAGAACATTAATTTTCTAGTTAAAAGGCAAATTTTCAAAAAAATTCATGAATTTTTAACCAAATAGTTACATTTAAAAAAAAAATGCACCCAAAAATTGAATTTAAAAGAAAATAATGTTTCAAGAACACTGCACGATTTATCAATAGTTAATAATAAAATTAAATAAAATTTAAAATTAAGTCATTTTTATAATTTCACATCTGAGATATTAATAAAAAAATAATGCTTCTAATTATAAAACTGCGTACCTACAAGATATTATGTACTTTTCACAAGTTTAATTTTCAGTTTAAAAAAATTATTTTTTAACTTCTTTTTTCAATAGAAAGATTTTTAAGTTAAGAAAGAAAAAAATTTAACCAAACTGTTATATTTCCAAGCCAAGAAGATGAATTTTCTACAACAAAGTTGATGTTTCAACCAAAACAGATTAATTTACAAGCAAACAGTTGCATTTTGAAGCATGTAATTGGATTTTCAACCTAAAAAGGCGAGACTTCGACCAAAAAGGATAACTTTTTAACAAAATTATTGAGTTTTGGAAAAAATGATAAAATTTTCCGTAAATTTGATACTGAAAAATAAATCATTCAATAATGAACTTTAAACGAAGAGGAATAATTTTCTATTAAAAATGTGAATTTCCAACTAAACAATATAAAGCTGCAACCAAAAATGGAAGTTCAATTTTCATTTAAAAAAATTAATATTCAGCTTTCTTCCACATAAAGATTTTTCAGTTAAGAAAGAACAAAATTTTAACCAAATTGTCACATTTTTAAGCAAAGTGTATGAATTTTCTACAATCCAGTTGAACTTTCTAACCGAAAGAATGCATTTTCAACACAAAAGTTCATTTTCAAGCAAACAGGTGAATTTTAAACAAAATAATTAATTTTTCAACAAAATAATCAAGTTTGACTCCAAATAATTAAAGTTTAAACCAGAAAAAAATGGATTCTCAACAAACTCCAAACAAATTTGGAATTTCTTATAGAGTTATAATAATTCGGTTCGCATGTAAGTGAAAACCGTGAAAAAGGTGAAAAGGGAGAAATACAGTAAAGGAAATAGGAATTTCGAATATTTAAGGACAAAATAATAATAGTTTAAATAAACACGGATGTTCATTTTTAATACTTTTTAAAGTATTAAGTTAGAAAATTGCACATTTTACAATGAAAATTAATTTTAACTTAATTTTAAGAAGAAAAGTTAATTTTCCACTGTACACTTTTTGATTTCGGCCTACACACTTTTAAACCCGAACTACACAAAGCACGTCGGACAAAGGAACATTTTAGGCCCTGAATGTCACTTTTTTTAAGAGAAAAAGGGAAGTTTTTCCATAGTAGGTGGAAAAGAGGACATTAAAAAAGGGAGAAACGCAGGTTAATAGGGGAAAGACATGGCCATTTCTTGGGACATGGCATAAAATTCAAATAGGAATCTACCTTCAATAATTTATCATAGCGTGAAGCAGGAACCAGAAATCTGCCATCCTCAAGATGCATTTCCCTATTTTCCAAGAGATTATTCAAAATCGGAAGAACATTCCTCTCCGCTTTTTCAATTCCTTCCAAAATTAAAACTCGGCCATGTACCGCAGCCCGCACAGCACTTTGGTCATGGTAATTAGCAGTGCCATTTTCTATTTCTTTCCTCTGTTTGAGGTCTGCCTCGGTCGTATCTCGTGATAAGGCAATAAATTCAACTTCTCGTTCTATTAACTCTAAATAGGCTAAGGCAAGATTCCGTCTTCTGTGCCCAGGTGCCCCCATCAAAAACATGTCCTGTCCCAGAAGATCTTTCTGCAGCATCCATCTTAAATGCCTCAGAGTTTCTTGGCTCGAATCTTTCACTGGAAATTCATTATTATTTTATTCTTAATTTTGTTTCTAGTATACCTATTCGGCAGACCTGAGATTACTTATTTTTCAGAAGAAGAGCGCATTACATACATATTTATTCTTTTAAATTTGTTGGGTTTAACAGTTTTTCAGCATTTCAAAACTTTTCAAGGGGTTCGTAACTCACTGTTTATGGTCGTTACATCCTTAAAAAATATTATAATGAGTGCAGTAAGGGCCTATAATGATTTTTCTATAATTCATTTTTTATCACTTTTCGGCAATTCTGGAAAAATCGAGATAGAAAATCATTATAAGGAATTAAAAATAGAAATAACTAATGTTAAAATATTGGAAAAAGTGATACGAAAAATAGAGAAACTATAAACGAATGACTGATTTATTTATTTACCAAATGTAGGATTTCAAATTATTCCAATAGATTTCTACATATTTCAAAAATGTCAAGGGATATGAAGGAACTTACTCAAAGGATTTTGAGGTATTTTTAAAGCATTTCAAGAAATGAAAAAAATTTCAAGGGATTTAAACAAATGCTGTAGGATTTACAAATATTTTAAACTCGATTTTCAGGGATTTCGAGAGAAATCTGAAAAATAAATTCAATATAATTTCAAAGGATTTTATAAAATTTCAAAGAATTTCACAAGATTTGAAGGATTCTCTTGAATCTCCAAGTATTTGAAATATTTCAAGGAGTTTCAAAGATTTCTAGGGTTTGAT
The DNA here is from genome assembly GCF_010883055.1 of Belonocnema kinseyi. Classification (NCBI taxonomy): domain Eukaryota; kingdom Metazoa; phylum Arthropoda; class Insecta; order Hymenoptera; family Cynipidae; genus Belonocnema; species Belonocnema kinseyi. The sequence goes on along the minus strand of NC_046666.1, from coordinate 66,116,277 downwards.
TTTAAGAGATTTCTATAAAACTTTAGAAAAAAATTTAATAAAATTTCGAGAGATTTTAAGGTATTTCAAAGAAAATTAAGGGATTTAAAGGATTTTATTGAATCTCCCAGGATTTCAAAGACTTCTAAGGGAAATTAATTGTTCTTTTAAAGAGAATTTTAATAAATAAGTTTAAATCAATTTATCATCCAGAGATTTCAAATGATTTCCACTAACTCTAATGGATTTTCACGATTATCTATTTATATATTTAAAAATATTTTTAAGACTTCCTAGAGATGACGAAAATTTCAAGAGACTTCTCAAGAAATTTAGAAAATAAATTATATGAAATTTAAACTTATTTTAATTTATTTAAAGTAATTTCGCAAGATTCAAAGAATTTTATTGAATCTTCAATGATTTCAAAGATTTCTGGGGATCTGAATGGTTCTTGTTTAGAGAATTTTAATGCATAAGTTTAATGGAATATATAATCAACGGATTAAAAACGATTTCCACTTATTTTAATGGATTTTTACGATTACATAAACATATTTAATAATGTTCCAAAAAATGTTAAGAGATCTAAGAAATCTCAAGGAATTTACAGAATTTTTTAGGATTTCCAAATACTTTAAGCAAGATTTTAAAGGATTTGACGAGAAATTTGGAAATAAATTAAATTAAATTGCAAACTGTTTCTATAGCTGTTATAGATTATATTATGGATATGATGGATTTAAATGACTTTAATGGATTTCAAAAAATTTTATAAAGCGTTAGGGAGTAAATTAAATTTTATTCCAAGGAATTTCTATGAACTTTAAAGATTTCAAGAGACATACAGGCATTAAAAGACTTTGAAAGATTTTAAGTTATTTCAAAAGATTCCAAGGTTGTCCAGAGATTTCAAAAACGTCAAGGGACGTCAACGAATTTTGCAAGGTTTCCAAAGATTTCAAGGAATTTCACAAGTTTTAAGGGATTTGATAGGACCTCCAAGTATCTAAAATATTAAAAGAATCTAGAAATATTTCCAAACGTACAAAGTAATTTCAAAGAAATTTTAAGCGATTTTAAAGATATCAAGCCAATTCACAGATTTCTTTTTGAAAGCCATACAAGATTATCTTCGATTATCATAAGAAAACAAAAGATAATGAAAAATACAAAATTCCATTTTGCGGTCAAACTTTAAAGGATACAAAACAAGATGAAAAGACAAAAATTATGCACCCAAAAAAGATCTACAAATTTTTTACGAATCAGTTTTTGATAGGACACGTAGATTTTGTTTTACTTATAGAAAAACAAAAATTAAAAATTCAATTTTTGGACAAACGACACAAGCTATGGAAGAAAAGATTCAATAAACGACACAAGCTATGAAAAAAAAAGATTGGACAAAAGATGCTCATCTAAAAAAAAAAAAAAAAAAAACTACAAATTTGTCATAACAATTTTTTAATAGGACAAGTAGTTTTTAGTTTATTTGTAAAAAATAACATTAAAAATAACAAATTTTTTTTTTTAAACGACATAAATTACGAAAAAAAGGATCCACTAATTTGTTTTGAATAACTTTTAGATAGGACGAGTAGATTTTCTTTTAATCATTAAAAACAAGATTAAAAATAAAAGAATTACATTTTTGGAAAAACGACACGAGACGTAAAAAAATGAAGACAAAAGATTTTCCACCAAAGAAGATAAAGGATAAATTTTGTATACTCTTGTTATAAAAATATATTAAAAATAAAAAATTAACTTTTTGAAAAAACGAGACGAAGTACGATAACATTTTATCTAACAAAAATTTTCGCCTTGATTATATCTACAAATGTGCTTTGAACCGCTTTACACTAGGATGCGCATTTCAAGCTTAAACCGTAAAAAAAACATTGACAACAAAATTTAATTTGTGAGAAAACCACACAACTTGCAATAAAATGTTTAATAACAAAATTAGTTTTTTATAAGAGGCGCGATCTTTATTAATTATAAAAACAAGACAATGAAAATACATATGTTTAAATAACAATGCATATTATGAATTGTAATAATATAAATATATTGAAATGAGAAATTTTTCAGGGTAGTTGAGAATAAAAATTAGTGCAAAATAAGGAGCAAATATTAAAGTAATCATGAAAAATAAATTGTGTACATTACTTTGCAATATTTGAATAAAAAGTACCAGACCAATGTACAGAAATAAATCTAATATACATTTGACATAAATGTTGAACAAAATTATAAATATTTATTTATCAAGGAGAACATTTCAATGATCAATGATTCGTTAATGATAAAGGCTACGGTTCTGTTCTTGGTGAACTTTTTTGTTGAAATTTTGATTTGACATCTGAAATAATAATGAAGAAAAAGACAATCTCAGGCCTGCGCTACACATTATCGAAAAAAATGTACAGATTTACTTACAATAATTCCTAGGCACGTACTCTGGATGTTTGGCAGGATTTACAACTTTCTCAACATCCTTTATGGTAACTACAGTTTCATCTAAAAAGAGAAAATAAATATAAAGTATGAGCAATTCATTTGTTAATTGGCTTATTAAAATAATATCAATCAAGGTAACGTACCTGTTGTCTGAAATCGAACCAGTAATGAGAGGTTAGGTTTTGAACCGTAGTATTTTGTTTTTTCAAAACACTTGCTAATACTCGATGTTCTTCGAGAGGCAACAGAAGCAAGCAACATTTCAAAAATTATTTTTTTGACTCCAGTTCATAGTATAATTGGAGCTCACTATATCATTTTCTTTTGGAGTAAACAAAATTAACTAAACACGTGTTTGCCGCAATAATTTGTTATTTAAAATAAAATAAATATAAATAAATAATCACTTTATACTTAAAACTGCACTTAACAATTATTAAAACTAAAAGCTTTTGGGTACTGTCATAACTGAATGTCAATCAAAATGGGAATTTGAACTTTGCAATTTATGAATAGTTGCGCCATTGACAACAAGCTTACGTCTTACATCCATGGACATTGGAAACAAGGGACCCGGCATGCCATTGCGGGGGTGATCAATGAGGGGGAGGTCCGCCATCTTTTGATGTCCCGAGACAAACATGGCAGCGCCCACATGTTTATATTTTCATGCAGTTTGTCGGCAAAAATGCTCGTGCGCATAATCAAATTGCACATCGTAAGATGGCGGCTATCCCCACTCATGGAATTCTCCCTCCTCCCATGGATTCAACCCCGCTCGCCAAGTTAGGATGGCATGCCTAGTCCCGTGTTTTCAATGTCCATGCTTACATCAGATTATGTCGTCTGCTTGGGAATTATCATCTTTCTCCGAAAAATAAATACCAATTTTTCTGAAATGTATTGTAATCATGATTCATAGTTTCTTGGGTCATGGGGTGTAATCATTTTTAGGGTGACCAGATAGCGTGATAGGAAAATCAGGACATTTATCCCAA
>NC_046666.1:66079730-66112824 GCF_010883055.1 Belonocnema kinseyi | reverse complement strand
TAATACGATTTATAACTTAGGCGCTTTATTTAAAACACAGGTTTTTTACAAAATAGTCCAAAATACACATCCAAGCGTAAAGTAGCTCTAAGAAAATATTTAAATACAAATTAGGCAACAAATTTTGTTAAATGAAAAGTTATTGTAACTTTTGAGTCATTTTTCCAAAAAGTTATTATTTTTATTTCTAATGTATTCTCATGACAAAAGTTGATAACAAATTTGTAGATTTTTTTTGGATGAACAACTTTTGTCTATTCATTGTTGTCTTGTCGTTTTTCCACTAATTTAATTTCTTTATTCAAGATTTTTTTTTATGTTTAAAAGAAAATCTATTCGTCCTATATAAAAGTGATTAATAACAAATTTGTACATCCTTTTTGCATGAATAACTTTCACCTATTAATTTTTTTCGTACCTTGTGTCATTTACTATACAAAAAAATTATTTTTTATTTTTAATGTTTTTTTACGATTAAAACAACAATAAAAACTGTGCTTTCCATAAAAAAATGAATAGTAATAAATTTATAGATCTAATTTGTATGTACAACTTTTGTTGACGATTTTTTTTCGTGCCTTGCGTCCTTTGTTCAAAGCTTTATTTATTTTCAATGTTTTTGACGGATAAAACAGAAACTGCTCATCCTATCAAAAAGTGATTCATATTACAATTTGTAGATCTTTCTTGGGTGTACAATTTTCGGTTTTTTCATGTTTTGTCGTATCTTGCATAGTTTGATCTCAAACTGGAATTTTCGATTTGTCATTATTTTTGTGCGATCAAGATGTGAATTTTCGATTTTGCAACAAATATTTAAAAGTTGTTATAATAATTTTATAGGGTGTTCAAAAACAAACTTTTTTCTTTTTATCACTTTTTTTTAATATCCTGCGTTGTTTAGCTTAAAATATACTTTTTTAAGTTTTTTTTATAATTTTGTATAAATGCTGTAACGCTCGTATTTTTTATTGATGAGAAATATCACATTTTTTTTAAAATGTGCACAAAATATGTTAATTACAATGGTTGAAAAAATACATTTTTAATAAAATAGTTAAAGCTTTAATCGAAGAAATGAACTTTCAAATGCAATGATAAATTTCCCTTTAAAAAATGAATTTAAACTAAACAGTTGAATTTTCTATTAAAAAAATAATAAATTTTAAGCCATAAAGATTAATTTTCTACCTTTTAAGACGAATTTTTCAAAAAAATACGGGAATTTGAACTAAAAAATATCAATTTGCAGCAAAAAATGGAATAGTTAAATTTTTAGTTAAAATTTCAATTTTTAACGAAGTAATTTCATTTTCTAATTATTAGTTAAATTTTCGACGAAAAAAGTAATAGTTGATATTTCAACCAAAAAAGTTTTTAATCTGAAACCAAAAACATGTCATTTTAACTAAGCAAGCAGTAGCATTTTTAGCCAAAAAAAGATGAAATTTCTACGATAAGAGATACATTTTTAAACTCAGAAGACGAATTTTCAACCAAGAAAGATTATTCAGTCAACAAATACAAAAAATGACATCCAAAGTGTGGAATTTTCATGTAAAAAGGAAAAATTGTCTAAAAAACCGTTGAGTTTTTAAATCAGAAATGTGAATTTTTAACAAAAAAGTTAATAGTTGATCAAATAGTTAAATTTTTAATCCAAAAAACATGAATTTTCGATACAAAATTTGAATTTTTAACCAAAAACATTGCCTCTTTTGTTTATATCAAAATTGTTGAATTTTGAAAAAATAAATAAATTTTTATATTCATTTCCTAAGTTTCTAAATTATACAATAAACTTTTTCAAAGTCAACATTTTTATTTGAATAATTAAGCACAATCTGTACAATATTTTAATTATTGTAAATATTTTACAAAATTTCCCATTTTCAGGCAATTCGATGTTTTCTTTTATTTCTAATATTAGTAAAATTCGTAACACGTCAAGTCTTTGAAACTGAATTGAATACTGCGCCCTTAAAAATTGTTAAGAAAATTTAGGTCCGGGCAATAAAAATCAGATAATATATCAATAAATATCGCAGCACTTATACACAACAGTAATAACACCGAAAACACTTTTAATGAAACATATTTTAATAACTTTTTCGTTGTTTCCTCCGAATGAAAAACATCAAATGCTTACAATTACTTAAGTCTCAATACCAGAAAAATAATGCAAAGAAAGTCACGATACTAAAAATCATAAACTTCAATAAGCCACGCAGTCTCTAATTTCATTCGACTTTTGCTCGGATTTTTATGATAGAACTCAATACAACCAAATTAAGTATATTATTTGTACATATAGTCGCACTCCTTATTCGACAAAGTTTAATACATTCAACATTGCAAATTGTAATCGATACCATAAATGTACACTTGTATAGTTACAAATACTAAAGTTAAAAAGAATTACAAATATCACATTTTTTAAAGGTATACGAACTTTTACCTTTGTTAGTACTGGGATATTCTACTCAAATATCGTACAATGTGATATTATATTGATTTAAATTATTAGAAATAATCAATTTACAAAAAAATGTTGCTGCAGTGATACAGATCATCCAATATTTCATCCAATCATTTAATTCTCTTGCAAAAAACAGATTGTTTTCTTCAATTTTCTTATTAGAAATTAGTCTTTACTTGTACAACTTGGGTTAAATCTCATAGAATAGACATACTTAAATATAAAAAGAGTTCTCACACTTGAAAAGATTCAATGTTGACGGTCTGTTACTTAGAAATTGCGCTGAAAAACAAAGAAAGTAGTTATTGTCAGATAAAAAAAATATTCTTCTATTTCTAAAAGTCTCTTTAAATTCCGGAATATTCTTGAATTATATCTAGCATTTGGTTCTTTTGAATTCCAGGGCTCGGACTTACTTCAGAGATAAAAAATAGCGTCCATGGTGGCATAAACTTTGAGAAACGGTAAAAAGTCCTAACATTTTGAAAACCAATTTTCTCTTGAAATATAGAGTAAAAGTTTTAGGTAAACAACTCATATTTATCATGTTTTTGTATTTATCTAAGAAAATTAGATCAAACGCTAAAAGTAAATAAAAAGTTCGTGTCTAAGCTCATTAAAATTCAATGTCAGGGTTGTTACGCAAGTCGAATTTAAAATTCCAGGAAATTTTTTGGTTTTCCAGGACAAAAAAAATTGTATTCAAAATTTGAACTTAAATCAGTTTCAAAGCATTGTACTGCTTGCAATATAACTTCCAGAAAAATTATCTACACACCTGTTCTTTGAGCTATTTATAAAGCGCCTTAATTTTTATAATCTTAACATGACAATTTTGTACTCATAACAGCGCGAAAAGTAATGAAATGTTGCGCCTAATAATCCTAAGTTGACAGTAAGATGTCAATTTTATAAGACGATATTGCATAAAACTTCAAATTGAGATGTTTTCGAAAAATTGGAATAACACTAGAAATAATTAACATTTTTTAAAGTTATTCGACTGAGTGTAAATGCAAGTTTCCACAGTATTTTACTGAATTTTTAATTTTCATAAGTGTGTAAATACTCACAAAAATTAACATATTTTAATAAATTTTAGTCTTTGTAACGAATAGTAATTACTATCATGTTTTTATGAAATTAAATAGTTCTTAAAAAATAAAAACTGTTTTTTAAATACACTTATACATATAGAAAAAATTAGTTTTTACGAAGATATTACCAAAATAAGACAAAATTTGACCGAATGAACCCCTTGTATTTGGTCCATTGTTTTCCCCTCAGCAATCAACGAAGTGAAGTTAGCTGGCGATTGAAGTGACAATACCTAATAGTAAATATTTCATGGATAAATTAATAAAAATGTACTGTTACTTCATTTTTGCTTCGAAATAAACGCATTTAAGTTTATAATCAAAATCACATAAAACAATCATTGTTTTTTTAGAAAAATATTTCTGTCAAAAAATGGGTTTTTTCACTGTATAATATGTAAATTTCATCCAAACCCTTTTGTTTCCGATAAAGACTTATTTTTATTATTCAATAAATACTTTAAACTAAAAAAAAAATCGTTAAAATACTTTTAGGCACAAATTACAATGCATCTTTAAAATCGAACCTATTCTTTCTAGTTCGGATTTTCGTCGTCAGCTGGCGTATCGCAGTTTAACTATTCCCAATAGAGACTTACCTTCCAAATTAGACAAAGAAGCATTATAAATGTTGATTATTTTCAGAGTTATTTCAATTTTTCAAGAACATTAAAATTTGACGTCTTTTTGCAATATATTTGTATTGAATTGACATTTTGCCTTTACATTGGGCTTATTAGACGCAGAGTTTTATCAACTTTCGTAATATTACAAGGTAATATTATAAAAATGATATTTTTTACTCTTGGATCTAATTAAATGACACTGCTGATTTTAAAGCTATTTCAATTTGAGGCAATTAATTCTCAAACGAATCTAAAACAGTATATTATTGAAATTTGTACGCATTTGTTCGTTTTTTAATAATCGAATTTGAAATTCTTCAATTTCGGCCGTTTTCGACTTAAAAACGTTTAACCAATAAGGTTAACAAATTAAAATGGTACAATTGTAAAAGATGTTTCTTCAAACAGTCGAAAATGTCGTACAATCCGAGGTCTAAGATGGAAATAACAAATAGATGAATTTCAAGTATATAAGGTATACATTTCTGCACTTGATATGGTAGACATGTTATTTTAGCCAATCAGCAAAGAAATTTGAAAATATTTTCAAAGAAAAAGTGAAGAAGTAGTGACATTAATGCCATTTTTTTCAAAATAATAACAACCCTAAAACAAGTGTCAAATAGTGTTAATAGTAGCTTGACTCCGAGCCCTGGAATTGGCATATTAAAATAAACATAAAAGCAGCCTCCTGTCACCAAGAGTTGAAAATGGCGAATGTGTTGAAAACGATCATGCGGTGGCGCTAGTAGTAACTTTGTTTAAGTTGTTTTGACGGTTGTATGCCTTTTGTCATGTAGATCCGTTACAAACTCTTAAAAATATATCAAGAAAATGGTTTATTTCTATAATTACTGTGAAAATGACAGTGGCTTTTTCTAATAGCGTTTTTCTGTTCTTTTTTTAGCGAATCATTTCCATTAATTATGCCGTTGTTTATCGCTCCGGTGTAAACCTCAGGTTATAAAAGTGAACTCAGAGAACACCCGAAGACTCCGAATAAAAGAGTTAAAAGCTTTTTAATAATTTTAAATGATCTGAGGATAAATGATTTCGGTTTTATTTTAAAAGAATAACTTTAAGTTTTAAAGATTTTAAAATGTGGGTTAAAAGAATATGGAAAACTTTGAGGCCATTTTTTTCAAGATTTACAAATTTGTTAGGTTAACTGAATTTTATCAGGTTGTGAAAAAAATTTCTTAAAATTCATGGGAAATTTTTAAATGATTGTTTTGTAAATAATTCCAAGAGAAAATCGAAAAAAGATCAGAAGAAATTTTGAATTATTTCCTACAATTTTTTTAAAGTCTGAAAGATTTTAAAGCCAAATTTTGCAATTTTGCCATATAACATAATTTTAGAAAAAATTTGAGCAAGTTTAAGAGATATTCAAATGTTTCGAAACGATTCAAAATAATTAAAACTTGTAAAGATTTTAAAAGAATTTTGTAAAGTTTCGCGGAAATGAAAGACATTTTTTCAGGTTTCTAAGAAAAATTAAAATAATTTTTTATTTCGAAAAATTAATTTGAAGAGATTGTTCAAAAAAATTTTAGAACATTTCAAAAATATCCGAAGAAGAATCGGAAATATTTTAAGGCAATTTTGTTAGTTTTCAGAATAAATAAAAAAACGCAGGACAATTTGAATAATTTTTAGAAATTAGAAGGTTTAGAAGATGACATTTAAAAAAAAATGTCTTATATTTGTGTGAAAAATACTGATAATTTTTTATTTGGAAAAATGAACTTTAAGAGAAAATTAAAAAATAAACTTTAAGAGAAAATTGAAAAAGGTTTTCAAACATAACAAATGATTTCCTCAAATTTCTAAAAATATTTTAGAAGATTCTAAAGCAAAATGTTTTAATTTGGTAAGATTGCGAAATAAAAATGAACAAAAATCGGGTAAATTCGATTAATTCGATTAATTTGAGCATTGTCAAAGATAAAAAAATATTTGTTAATGGTCTTTCTTTAAGAGCGACATTCAAATGTTAAATATTCTAGCTTCGTTACAAAGTCTAATTGATTAAAAAAATAATATATTTATTATATAGTAGAATCATATTTTAAAATGGCAATATAAAAAAATGGTAGTTCTTCATCACTATATTTAAAAGTGTTTGAATATCCCGGACTAACACAAAATAACGAAAAAATGATCAAAAAAAGAAACAATTAACAAGAAAAAAATTGCCGAATGATAAAATAAATGAATTGTTAAATTCTCATAAATATTTCTATTCCTGAAATTTATGTTTGACGAAATTTGAAATTTGCTGAAAATAATGAATAAATTAGTAATTAATGATTGATTAAATTGTTTGCATTATTTATAATTCTATTAATAGCTCATAAATTAATAATCAATTAACTATGTACAGAAGTTCTAAATTTTAAGAATTGAAATATTTGTGGGAATTTAATAATTCCTTTATTTTACAAGTCGGTCTTGAAGACGGTGAATTTTAGTTTCAGATATTTTTAATTCGCGATCTTATTTGTTGTCAATTAATAATCTTGTCGTTATTTGACATTTGGAAAATTTTATAATTTGATTATAATATATATTTTCGGAATTTTTCATTCTTTTGTTTATTCTACTCTATGAAAAAAAAAAGATTTTAAAGTGTTTATTATATCTATTTTGTAATTTTTATGCATTTTTCCTATGGTACTGCATGGTTTTGTAGAACAAAGTTACTACTAGCGCCTCCGCACGGCCGTTTTAAACTCTCGTGACACGTTTTTGCATTCGGCGGTACAGTGGAAGCACCCCTGCATAAAATACACATACCTCTTCATATTCTTCAGATCTTCTGGCATTAGCTGGATAATAATCAACAATGAGTGGACGAGGCCTCTGTCCTATTCCCGATGGTTGCTGAAGTCCGCAAGCCAACTCTTCATTAGTTATTACGGCAACGAGCGTTTTAATCACTTGCTCATCTTGCTGAGACATCGTTTTGCTTGGATACTTCATTCTTCTCAAGAAAAGAGCATTCCACTTTTGCCTTAGATGTAAAATTAATTGAGCTGCTTCGTGGTCGAGTTTAAAAACAACCCAGTCATCGAGTTTCAAAATCGTTGTTCCTTCATGTCCTTCATCTACTTCCGAGTCAGACTCGCTTTCTGGGATTGCTAAAAGAAAACAGAAATGAAAAGGATTTTTAAAATTCATGTTGAATTTTATGGCACTATTTGTCGGTTTAAAACAGAGTGACAATTTAAAATAAGTTCGATATAAACATTTTTAACATGAAATTCAATTGTTTACAATCCGTAATTCTAAATTCTTTAACTTTTCAAATTTTCCATTTTAGGTCTTCATTTTTTAGCGCAAATTTTCAATTTAAATAATTTAAAAATGGAATTTTAAAGAGTTTGATCATTAAAAATTAAATTCGTTTGAATTTTTTCATTTTTGATGAAAAACATTTGAAGTTGATCAACTGTAAATATAAATTAATTAATGAATTTTAAAAATGAACTGAATTATGAATCTGTTCAAAATCATACCATTTATAGATTTTAATGTAGAAAATGAAAACATTTTAAATTCAAAAGCCTTAGTAGTTAAATATAAACATCTGATTGAGATTTTATAAACTACCTTAAATTTTTTAATATTTTAAATTGATAGATTCATAATAATGAAACACTTTTATTCAATTTTAAATCATATGCAATTATTATTTTAGTCTAAAACATTCCATTTTAGCAAACTGAATTTGAATTTTTTTAATTTATAAAAAAAACATTTTTAAATATTTAGAAATATTTGACTCTTCAATTAACATTATCAATTATAAATCAAAGATTCAAAACCATACAATGTGAAACTGAACAGTTTGAAATAGAGTGCATTGAATAGTTAACATTTCAGAGTACTCAATTTCAACTTTAAACGTTGCTATTTTATTTGTTGCAATTAAAAAGTTTTTAATATTAAGATGAGATTGTTGAATTTTTATGTATAAGTAACAAAATAACAGTTCTTAAAATGAAATGGCTTCAAATTAAAATGATTCAACAAGAAAGGGAGGAAATGATAGTATTCAATTTTTTTTCGTAATGGAAGAATTTGTAAAATTTTACATTTTTATTAAGTTGGAAACGAGGTGATTTCAGTTCTTAATTTTTGTTAAATTGTCAGAGGGAAAGTTTAATTTTTTATGATTTTTATAGTGATAGAAAGAAGTATAACTTTGTATTTTTAACATTTTTATTGAGCTGAAGAAAAGAGTTTTTTATTTTCATTTTTTTTCCTGAATCTAAAACCTTTCTATTGAGTTGGAAGGCAGATAGTTTCGATTTTTAACTTTTCTCTTAATTGGAAGAGCGACATTTTCCTTTTTTGAGATTTTTAGCAACTTGAAAGCGAAGAAATTATGGTTTTATTTTTTTAATTTGAAGCGGCACATTTTTTCATTTTTAAGATTTCCGCTTAGATGAAAGCTTTAAATATCAACTTTTCTAAATTGCAAGAGGCATTTCAGTTGATTTGAACATTTTACTTGGGTTGACAGGAAGGAAATTTTTGTTATTTTATTTTCTGAATTAGAAGAGAATTCTTTATTCTAAACATATTTTTTAGTGAGTGGGGGCAAATTGGGTAATTTTAAAATTCAGATGAAATGAAAAATTTATAGCTCTTTTTTGGAAGAGCAACTTTTGTCTATTCAATTTTTTCATAGCCTGTGTCGGTTTTCCATAAATTCCATTTCTTCATTTTCAATTTTTTAAAAAAATTTAAAAAGTTATAATTTTGTAGAGCGTATAAAAACCAACGTTTTTCATTTCGTGGCTTTTTTCGTGTGGTGCGTTGTATGGCTTAAAAGACTGATTTTCGTTTTTTTATTTATTTATTTTGAAAAGACTAACTCTGACAATTTTCTTTTAATCGAAGAAAGTCACAAGCATAAATTGTTCGAGTTACTCAGTACTACGAACAGCCGTTAGAGTTCTTAAATTCCTGAGAATTTAAGTTCAGGTTATATAACCGAGAATATGATAGAATTTAGGAGAATTTAAAAGAATTTATGGTTTTTTACAATATTTTTATTGTTCAGGTTAAATCAACGGTTGAATGTAAATTATTTTCTAGCTCAGGCATATTCAGGAATTAAAAATATGCAAAGCAGTAGCTCGTTAATTATTTAACACTGTTAAGACTGAAACTCTAATCTCAAAATTCAATTGCCTCACATTACTTAATAAATACGACGAAGTAGAATAAGAAGACCCCACTCTGGAAAACTTAGACGCGTGAAATTCTCAAAATTCTCTGATTTTTCTTGGACTAATTTTTCATTGGAAATCATTAGTATTCAAATACCAGCATTTTAATCTTATGATATTTTTACCATAGAATATTTTATAAGCGGAATAAAACAGTATATTGAACCTTCAAACCAGAAGACAAATTTTCTTTACAAAAATTCCATTTTCAAACAAAAAATATGACTGTTCAAAAAAAAATTAATTTTCCACGAAACTGATGCATGTTTACGCAAAAAAAAGGAAATTTCAAAATAAACAATTATTTTTTACAACAAAAAAACGCGAATTTTTAGCTAAAAAATATCAATCTTAAAAAAATGGAAAAGTTACATTTTCTGTTAAAAAATGAATGATAAAAAAAGAAGTATTTCCCACCAAACAGTTAAACTTTAAAGCAGACATAAGCCTTCAATAAAAAAATTTCACAATGTAGTTTAACTTTGACCCAAGTAATTGAATGTTCAATTAAAAAAGATTAATTTCCAACAAGATAATTAAACTTTTAACCAACGAGATAACTTTTCCATTGAAAATATAAATCTTTAAAAAAAAGTGATTTCTTAACAAAGCGATTCAACCAAATGTTTTAAACAAATTAGTTGAATTATCAAGCAAAGAAGAAAGATTTTTAACCAAAAAGTTGCATTTTCATATAAAAAATGAAATTTCTTCTATCACAGATAAAGTTTTAAATAAAAAGATAAATTTTCAAAAAAATAGTTGAATTTTCGGTTGAAAAAGATTTTAATCGAGTTTTCACGATCAAACTATGCATTTTTTAACAAGAAATAATTTTCTACCAAAAAAATTAAATTTTCAATCCAAAAAGACGAATTTTTAACCAAAAAGGATGACTTTAACAAAATTGTTGAATTCTCTAGCAAATAGTTGCATTTTTGATCAAAAAATATGAAATTTATCTTAAAGCAGAAGAACTTTATACTATAAAAAAAGTTGAGTGTCCATTAAAAAGAAAAAAATTCCAGTTAATCAGCTTAATTCAGGGAAGCCGTTTTAATCGACGAAATAAATTCCGGCCATTTCCCGGTTTTTGCCCGTTTCGCACACATTTTTCACTGTCAACGAAATTTAAAAAAATGGAACACTAAAGCTAAAAAAAATTCCACTTCAGATAATAAAATCTGAGTTGCAAATGAAAGCACTCAAAGTGTAACTGTAAGATTTTGAACTTTTAAAATTGAAATTTAAAAGTTTTTAATCTAAAAATTTTTTATTCAAATGCTCAATAATTGACGCCTATAAAATTAAAGGTACTAAATTTTTTCAATATAAAAATATATAAATCCACGTTATCATTTTCAATGCTCTAAATTAAAATATCAATCAATGAACTTTAAAATTTTCAAAATTATATAATTTTAAGAAATTTTAAGCTAGAAACATTAAATATTGAAAAATTGAAAAAATTTTAACTTAACACTTCTTAAATTAGAAACTCAATTATTTTCTTTTTAAATAGTTTAAACATCCTTGAAAAGCTTCAAAATTTTATTTCAAAATCTTGAGAAATCTAGAAATTGTTTTAAATTTGTTTTAAATTTTTAATTATTTTGGAAATTTCTTTAGAACTTCTAAATATCTGTCAAAATTAATTGATTTCTTCCTACATTTTTCAGAAAATCCTGCAAATTTTAGAATTTTTTTTTACAATTTTAATGTATATATAACAATTGAACATTTGTTATTTGTAGCCGAAATTTGAGTAATTTTAAGAGATAAGTAAAGTTTTGAAAAGTAATAGCATAATTGAAAAAAATAACAATTCAACTAATTATTTAAAAACTTTTGAAATCGAATGTGGACAGATTTTTCTGCTACAAATTTGTAAAATTCCCGGTAAAAAAAAATGCACTGTCATTTCCCGGTTTTCCCCGGTCTCAAAAAATTCCCGGTCGAGCGCCACCCTATAATTTCTAACCAAAAAGTTGCATTTTTATCAAAAAAAGATTTGACTTCTGCTAAAGCAGGTAAAATTTAAAATAAAAAAGACAAACTTTAAAAAAAGCCGTACATGAACTGGTCCTTTCTTTATACATTCTCATAAAGTATGCCGAAGGGCAATCCAATCAGATAATTCCTTGAAATGTTACCGTTTTTAGAAACGACAACGACGACAGATAGACACCGACATAAAAACATTTTTCACATACAACCAATACCTTCTCATTATAATGAGAATGTATAAATCTTAAGATATAACTTACATTCAGCTTCATAAATCACATCCATCGGCAATCGAGCTGGTCCGCTGAATAAGGCAATCGTGATTGGGTTAACAACAGTGACAGTCTTGACATGACAGAAGCGACCAGAGCGGCTCATTTCTTCATAGAGCATCCAATCACATGGCAGTGACTCCACAGTTCCAGAGTGAGCTTGTGCTGAAGTTGTTCTAGGAGATTTTGGAAAATCTCGTACAGTTGAGGACGGATGAAAGTAAACTTTTACTTCTTTTCTGAAATGTGAGAGATAAGAGAGATATAAGATAATGTGAGATATAAGATGTAAGATAATATTGATTTAATTATTGAAATTAAAACATACTGAGTTCTGAGCTGAAAGTGTTCTCTGTCCACTCGTATGACGTTTGGATAAAGGCCTGCCGTCAAGGCAGCTTTGACGACAGCCCAGTTCTCAGAGTTTGAGTTTAAATCTCGAATATCACCAGGTCCTCTGGCTCTCACAAAACCAGAAGCTCTGAGTTGACCCAAAAGTTGAGTCCGCATTCCAACAACCATCTCCATAACAGCAGCAGAGATAAAGTGCTTCTCGCAAAATATCCGTTCCCATCCATTGGCTCTAGCATTCTGCCAATTTTGGAAGGCTCGTAAGACTGCCATGTGATCGGAGTAAGTACCAGCTGAGAACTTTTTTCGAGCCATCGTCGCTGCTCGTTTTTGTGATGGTTGACCAGGAAGAATAAATGGATCTCTGAAAAAAAGGAATTAGAAAGAATTTCTACAAATCGATCATTTTTTTCTTACCCAAAGTATGGAATTGTGTTTAAATCGTTCGAAAGTTTAGCAAATAATATTTTAACAAGTTTAACAAAAATATTCTATCGGTTAATTCGGTTATATTACCGTACAAAAATTTCGATTCTTATATTCCGGACTTTAAATATACTAATAATAATGTTACAAAGACTTCACGTCTTCTGTATAAATAAATTAGAATTTTTCTTTCTTTCTTATTATTCTGTAAAACAATATCCATAAAAACAAAGTTTTTTTAAAAATTTTTGTAAATAATACTACCTACAAAATCATTCAACATTGTTTAGATTTATTAGGTCAAGCTAAGATATTTTTGAAAAATTTTTACGGATTTCACGGGATTTTATCAGATTTTAATAATGTTACAGGATTTTGAAGGCTCCTTAACTTTAAGTATGGACGTGTGACGAACAGACCCTCCAATGGTGCAAAAGATTATTAAAGATAAAAGTTGATAAATTTATTAATTTCTTACGTATTCCCATGCTCTTTCATATAGTCGTAGAACTTAGATAACAAAAACTTATTTATTTATTTAATCAGATATAAATATTTATAGCGGTATTTGAGAACTCAGATCTATGTTTTCAGGAAATCAAAGGATTTCATAAAACTTAAAAAAATGTAAAGATATTTGAAGGAATATCATTATATTTTATGTAATTTCACAGGATTTCAAGTAATTTTACAATATTTTAAGGAAATTTAGATTTTATCCACAAGAATTAATGGATTTCAAGGGATTTCTCTGATTTAAAGAGATTTTTAAATATTTCAAGGTATTTCCTACGATTTAACCAAACCTAAAAGATCTCAGATAATTTAAACAAATTTCTGACGGGTTCAAAGAATTTTGTAAGAATTTTATAAGACTTATAAGGTTGTAAGATATTTAAAAAGATTCCAAAGTATTTTAAAAGGATTCTAACGTACTTTACAAGATTTCCAAAAATTTTATTGACTTTAAAGCTTTTAGAAAAGTATTTTAACCAATTTCCCAAGTTCTCAAAGGATTTAATAGGATTTCAAATGTTTCAAGAAAATTCAAGAAATACAACTTTCAGGAATTTTCTAAAGATTTCAAAGGAATCGACATATTTTAGGGTATATTTCAAGGTATTTCCAAAGGGTTACAAAAATTTGATAGATTTAGGATATTTAAAAAGATTCCAAGGAATTTTGATAGATATCAAGACATTTTTAGGAATTTTTAGGATTTTTGGGTATTTAAAACAATTCCAAGAAAAGTTTCATAAGATTAAAAATGGAATATCCTCAGCTTTCTTGTAATCTCATAGGATTTCGAGGGACTTTATGCTCGTAATATTTTAATGAAATTTTAAAGAATTTTCTCACAAGAATTGAGGAATTTAAAAATTTTAAATGAGATTTTCAAATATTTCGAAGTCTTTCCAAAGACTTTAAAGAATTAAAAAGATTTTAGGGTATTTCACAAAAAACCCATATAGTAACAAACAAATCATTCAATCTGCAGATTAAATAGAAAGTAAAAATACCTGAAAGCTTTAATAAATAATTGCGATCTTTTAAATTATTGTTAAAAATTATCTTTCTTCAAAGTTTTGCATTCAAAGAAACAAAAAGCGATGTAACGAAACTGTTCTTTTCTATGTAAAATATCATTACTACATGAGTTTTTACTTACGTCTTCGTAGCCTCTTTATATATTGATACTTTTTAGAATCAGCTTCCTTTTAGCTGAAATATTTTTAAATTATCAAAATAATTGGAAAATATCCAAAATGCCCTTCTATTTCGTTCGAATCCTTGCTCGTAATATGTATGATTTCGCGAGTTTATTATAATATTTTTTGTGTAGTTTCGAGGGATTCAATTAATCGGTTTATTTTAGAAAGCTTTGAAAAAATATTAGATATCCTTAAAAATATTAACACCTTCGATTAATCAAATAATTGAATAATTCTAAAACATAATGAATAATTTTTTTGATTGGTCCCTAAAACATATATTTAGGTAAAATTGATACGGGTACCAAAAATACTACTGTTCAACAAAATACATGAATTCTCAAATAGTTACATTTTCAACTAAAAAATAATAATTTTGATCCAAATAGTTGAATTTTGAACTAAAAAAAGGATCAGCTTTCAACCAAAAACGGAATAAAGAAATTTTTAGTTAAAAAAAAAATCATTGTTCATATAAGAAAACGAATTTGCAACCAAAGTGATGAATTTTCCACTAATATGATAAATTATACAATGGAATAGATTATCTTTAAACCAAAAAGATGAATCTTTAAGAAAAACGTTTCACTTTCAACGAATTAGTTTTATTTTCAAACGTAAGGGTGAATTTTCAACGAAAAATATGAATATTTAACTGGAATAATTGAATTTTTAACCGATAAGATTAATTTTCTACAAAAAATACTATTTTCCAACATTATATACATAAATTTTGATGAAATATATGCGTTTTCAACAAAACAAAAAAGAACAATTTTCAACAAAATAGTTGAGTTTTGATCTGAAAAAATTAGTTCAACGTATGAATTTTCAACTTCAATGATGAATCTTTAAATGGAAATGGCGAATTTTAAACCAAAAAATAATAAATTTACAACTAAAATGATGAATCTTACTGTAATAAATGACTTTTAAACAAAGAAATCATTTTTCCCGAAAAATACGAATTTTCAACTAAAAAAGATAAGTCTTCAGTCAAAAAATGAAGTTCAATTTTTATTTGAAAAAATTAATGTTCAACCAAAAAGATGAATTTTTAACTCAAATAATGGAATTTCCAACTGGAATTGTTACATTTTTAGTTGAAGAAAAAAAAGTAATTTTAAATTTTCAAAACTTCAAAAAATACTTAAATTTTCAACTGAAATAATTAAATTTTTAGTAAAAAATTAATTCTCATCCAAAGAAAAAACGAATTTTCCATAAAATATCTCATTTTTCATTAAAGAAATGAATTTTCAATTAAAATTATGGACCTTCAACCAAAAAGTTAATTATTAGAAAAAGAGTTTACCTTTCAACTAATTAATTAAATTTACATCACAAAAAAGATGAAATCTGAACGAAAAATGTAGTAGTTGTAGTAGTAGATTTTTAAGCTAAAAAATTAATTTTCAAACATGAAATTCAATTTTCTAAGAATATGAACAAATTTTTCATCAACATACATGAATTTTCGATTAAAAACAATACATTTTCAACTAAAAATAAAATAGTTAAATTTTTTAATGAAAAAATTGATTTCGAACAAAAAAAGCGAATTTTCAACAAAATAGTTAAATACAGTAATATAAAGCTACTTTTACCAATAAGAAATAATTCTTATTCAATTTTATATTATAATTTAAAAATAATAAAAAAGTTCTTCAAAAAATTCCCTGAAATTTCCAGGTTTATAAAAATCCCCTGACAATTCCAGGTTTGACAGGTAGGGTAGACACCCTGATTTTTCATACTCACGCTTGGCCTCCAAAAGACTTCTTTGTCTCCTTGATGCACAGTATAATATTAATTTTTACGTACTTGTAGGCCAAACTGCACACGATCGTCAAAACTGGATCCAAACACTTGAGCACCACCGCATAGAGCAACATCTTGCCCAATCGCGGCTCAACCGGCAGATCAAGCAGATGACTTCCAAGTTCCGTGAGATCCTCCCATGGATCCAAAGCGTCAATCGTTTTCAGCAACTGTACTGCGTTCCTAGTTACGATATTAGATGGTGGTTCCAAAGCCCTTTCCAAAAACTCTGCAATCGGCGTATTTCCAGGAGCCAAGTGTTTCGTGTACAAGCACAATTCTTGCAAGGGTAGCCTCAGAATCTCCGGAGTTTGATTAGGCGGCATATTGTTGAACCGAATCGAGGAAAAGAGTCTATAACAGATACCTTTCTGGCATCTTCCAGCTCTTCCTTTACGTTGCTTTGCACAAGCTTGGGAAATCCAGTTGGATCTCAACATACAAACTCCAGAAATAGCATCAAACGATTTCTCCTTGACTTTGCCACAATCAATAACGTAAACGATATCATCAATGGTAATACTCGTCTCTGCAATATTCGTAGAAAGAATAATTTTTCTCGTTCCTTGAGGAGTTGGTTTAAAGACTCGCTTCTGATCCGAGGTCTGCATGTTAGAGTGGAGAACAAACAAATTAGTACGTAGACCTTGGTTAAGTTTCTCGTCACTGTTGATCTTTTCCCTCATGGAGACGATGTCATCGTACCCAGGAAGAAAAACGAGAATCGCTCCTAGTGGCATTTTTAAATGAATATATGAAATAAGGGCGAGAAGAAGGTCGTAATCGATATTCTCGTCATTGAATGAGTGATGATAAATATCCAAAAGTAGCTTCTCATCTTCTGATAAGGGCAAATCCTTCTGTGATGTCTCGTTATCCTGTACAGGACAATCAAAAGTCTTCATGTAGGCTTCAATTAATTCAGCGCATTCGGTCTGTTTCATCATCTTGGCCCAATCAAGGGCTGTCCACTCGTTACTTGCTCGTATTTTTAAGTTTGCGCCGAGATTCAAGAGCTGCTCAGTTGTGTTTAAACAACCTCGACCTGCAGAAACCATCAACGCCGTTACAGAAGTGGTCGAGTGTTGATAATCAACAGAGACATTCTCAGAGAGGATCAGATGCAATAGTTGAGTGAAATTGTCCTCTCCTCCATTCAACCAAGTTTCCGAAATAGATTTGTCCATTTCTTCCTTCAGCCAAGGTTCCAACTCAACCTTCTCAAGAATTGGTTCACTCTGCTGACCTAAAATCGGCGCTGGTAGTAAGTTTCTTTCGCTTGATAAACTAGCTGCTGCATTCTGCGGTTTATACTGAGTCCAAGATTCCAAGACTTTGCGCTGATCCTTCTTGTTTGTAAACTCTTTCTTTTTTATAACCATTTCCTTCGTCATGTAACCAGTCATTTTTAAAACGTCTTCGAGGTAATAGGTGTCGACCTCGAAACATCTTCCAGGTACGCTAACCACTGAACAGTTGTTGAAGTACTTTGTGAATACGTTAGTGTCAATCGTCGCACTCATAAGAATCACCTTTAAGGATCTGAATTTCACGAGAGCATCTTTCAAGGTGATGAGTAGGAAATCACAAAATCTGTCCCGCTCGTGAACTTCGTCTACAATGATGTGAGTAATCATCGCCAAAGCCGAATCTCCACCCATTAAAGTTCTGAGTAAAACTCCATTCGTGCAGTAAGTTAAGAGAGTTTTTGGGGCAACTCGACTTTCTAGACGGATTTGATACCCAAAGGTTTGTCCAACCTTTTCATCCCTCTCAAATGCTACTCTTTCGGCTACTGATACGGCCGATAATCTTCTTGGTTGAGTGCAAATAATCCTGCAGGTTTGATTTCTTTGCTGACAATTTTCCAGAATGTATTGGGGAACTTGAGTCGTTTTACCGCATCCAGTCTCTCCGGAAATTACAACTACTTGACTGGTGTTAATTGCACGAAGTATCTCATTTTTCTTGGAGTAGACAGTTAACGAGTTGCGGAAATTTACTACATCGGGGTTGGTTCTTAACTGGGGAACTTGTGGAATACTGTTGTTTAGCCGCCCCATGGCTTTCGTGTTGGTGTTAACTAGAAAAAACGTTTAATCGTTAATTTGAAACTTCTGAAAATCTGACTTCTAAATATAAATATCTAAACTTCACATGAGGAATTACCATCTCCATCTACGGCACGTTCCCTCTCAGTGGGAGGAAGTAAGTCCCGACGTTCTTTGTTGTCTAGAGGAAACTTTTCAATTAAGTTGTAGATTCCTTGCTTTGAATTCTTTTGTAATTTTATTACAGCGTCAGCTTGCACGATAGTCGAACCTTCTCGTTTGTAAACTGTCAAAAATCGATTCGCGCCTTTCCTAAAAAGATCAAATGTCATTACAGAATTCACAGCCCAAAATGCTCTCAAAAAAAGGGAAAGTAGGGGAATAATAGTAGTAAAAATCGTTTTAAATCAAATTAATTCAGGTACCATATTCCTAAGATTTCAAGTCAAAATATATTGCATTTTTTAGGAAATATTTGAATTTTCAACGAAAAGAAGATTAATTTCTTAACAAAAAAAATTAATTTTCAACCCAAAAAGACGAATAATTGGAAAGGAAATTGTTTTAAATACAATTAATGTAGGTACCATATTCCTAAGATTTCAAGGTGAAATATATTGCATTTTTAAGAAAATAGTTGAATTTTCAACCAAAAGAAGACGAAAAGAAGAATTTCGTACCAAAAACAAGTTCCTTTTAAGACATTCCTAAGACTTCAAGATGTAACACATTATTTTTTAACAACATAATTGAAGTTTAAAAACATAAGCATTTTTTACAGTCAGCTAAAGAAGAAAGGCAAGGGGAGACGATATTGGACAAGATGAACGGACAAACAGTGGAAAGAGTGTAGGAATTCTGTTACTTAGGTTTTTGGTTTGAGGCAAGAGGGGGAAACGAGCTGCAGATGAGGAAAAGAATTGAATGTGTGAGTAAAGTGATGGACCAAATATAGGGCATAGGAAAGAGAAGGTTCAAGGACGATTGGAGAATGAGGGTCTAGTTGTTTGATGCGTTAGTTTGGACGGTATTGTGTTATGGAGTGGAGATCTGGGGATGGAAGGAACATAGGAAAGAAGAGAGCATACATGTACGATTCCTGAGGTGGGTAATGGGGGTTAGCTGCAGTTGCCCAGGATACATGTTAAGAGAAGAGTTAGGGAGGTAAAAAATGGTTACTAGAGAAATTAAGAGAGCCTGGAGTTTTTAAGAGAAGATAAAAGGGGAGAGGAAAGCAGAATAACTCAAGCATGTTTGGGCGAAATTCGGAACAATGAGGCGAGAGGAAATATGGTAAATTCAAACTGGGAGGAAGAAAGGAGAAAGATGAGAAGGGTTTGTAACATACGAGAAGGGGTTATGGATTGGTAGGACATAGAGTTAGAGCTATTAGTTAAACAAGGAGAAGAGGGATGGGCAAAGATTATAGATTCGAGGTATAATAGATGGTATATAATGGTCAAAGGGTTGACGGAACCAGATTATCTGCAAAAAATAAAAAAGGAAGACAAATGGAGTAGGGTGATACGGTTTAGAATGGGAGAAGGGGCAAGAGCTTGTAGATATTGGATGTATTAAGAGGAAAATCTATGTAGAGTATGTGGATACGAAGTAGAGCCATGGGCACATGTTTTAGAGAGGTGCACAGGAGAGGGAGATGGGCAGTTCAGTGTTGGTGAGTGCTTAAGGTGGATTTTGGATGGTAATGGGCAGGGAGTGATGTGGATGAAGAAATTGGAAGTAAGGAAAAGCAAGGGGAAGGGGTAGATCAAAACGGTTGAGCTTGACAAAGGAATTTAAAAACCAAAGTTAAATTTAAAATCGTGGAAAATGTTTGTTTTTTATGGTAAGAAGAAACGGAAGCCCTGGAAGATCGCTCATTACTAGAATTATTAGTATTATTTTGTTGTTATTATTATTTCATTTTATTTCTAAGTAAGGCGAAACATTCGAAGATAAGCAGCGGATAATTTAGATTAAGAATGGAATGTACATTTCATGTACAGGGAGCGGAGGGCCTCAAACCCGTAAACGGGAGAGACTAAATATACATACAATCAAAAAAGATGAAATCTCATCGGAAAATCTAATAGTTGATGCTTTAACCCAAAAAAATTATATTTTAAATAAAAAATTTAATTCAATCAAAAGAATCCGAACTGTCAACAATGTTTGGAATCCTCAACCAAAATAGATTTTTTTTAAATTAATATATTTTTAACCAATGGAGATGAATTATCGAACTCAAAAGACAAATTTACAACAAAGAATTATTGTTCAGGCAATAATATATATATTTACTTAATGGAATCCCTGAATACCCTGAGCTCGTCGAGTGAAGCGCTATACGACACCTTTGCGCGGGAGAGACTTATGCGTACCTGGGCGTGCCACAGAGCCACATTCAGGATGTGACATCTATAAAGGATATTCTCCGAAGAAGATGCAAACGTCTCATCCGGCAGATTTTGTCTTCCGAACTGTCGGCGAGGAATAAAGTATCTGCAACGAACATGCTTGCGGTCCCGGTAGTACTCTATTCATTTGGAGTGGTTCCATGGACGAAGAACGAGCTCAGATCCCTTGATGTCGGGACAAGAAAGATTATGCACATGAACAAAAGCATGCATCTTAAGCCTTCTGTACCGCAACTGTACATCTCATGCCGTTAAGGTGGTCGCGGAATATTGAGTCTTGAATGTCTTCACAACATGATTATTCTGGGTACAGCGTATAGAGTCGCGAATGAAAGAGACCCTCTTCTTAAAATGGTCAGGAAGCACGAAGAAGTGGGCAAAGGAGCGTTTCTGTACAAAGCAGCGGAGGAGGCTGCTGAAACACTCGGACTTAACTTCAGTATTAGGGGTGAGCAAAATGCATCAAATCTTATCTATCTCCAGTACTCACTCCTAAAAGCCCGGATTGAGAAAGCACAAGAGAAAAACTTTCGTGGACAGCTCCCCGATAAGAGGATGCACGGTATCTTCCACAGAAATGTGGAGGATCAGTCAATGTCGTGTGAGCTAACTTTTGCTTTCCTTAAATGACCCGGATTGAAGTCTGGTACGGAGGGTTTCATTTTGGCATGCCAAGACGGTGTCATTTCCACCTTAATATAACGTCGCTACATTTTGAGCCAAGACATTCCCGATGATAGCTTCAGGGCGTGCCATGCACACCCCGAGCATTTAGCTCACATACTATCTAGTTGTCCAACTCATGCGGGAACGACCTACATCCAAATGCACAATTCGGCACTAAGGGTGCTTTATTACTATCTCTGTCACTCTTACGGCATTAACCTTAATATCGCTCCTCTAAATGCTCCTAGGGAAATCGAGTCAATTGTCGAGAATGGGAAGTGCCGCATATACTGGAACTTTATATTCTCGACAATTGTTTCTGTCGCACACTTGAGACCTGACATGGTTCTTCTTGACTTGGAGAAGCGAACCATGTCCGTTAACGAATTTTTCGGCACCAGCTGACAAAAACATCATAGCCAAGGAGAATGAAAAGAAAGAGAGATATAGAGATCTTATAAGGGAGTTGGAACGATTGTACCCGGAATATTCTGTTGAACTAATCGCCCTTATCATCGGCGCTCATGGAGGTGCCAAGCTTTCACTCGTTAATAGCCTGAAAAGCATCCTTGCGTGTCAACAATATGCTAAAACACTTGCGGGAAAAATGCAGAAGGCGGTAGTCCTTGGGTCGGTCCGTGTTCTTAGGGTGCACGAAACTTTTGCCGGATCGTCGTATTGATTCCGTTACAGACTGTAACCACATTTCTCACGGTCGTGAGACGTGGTTGTGGCTGAAATTTTACCGCGATTTCGCTGGGAGCGGGTGCAATTTTTCAGATTAGCACCCGCTCCCGGCGAAATCCTGCTGTTGTCCTTATGAAAAATTTTTAATTATATATTAAGACCCTAACTAAAAAGAATTCATTTCAAATCAAACAATCTAATTTTTAGACACAGAATATGTTAGATTATTGATTAACAGACGTTTCAACCAAAAGATGAATTTTCAATACAAAAAATGGATTTTAAATCCAAAAGGAAGAATTTTCTATATAAAAATACGTTTTTATTTGAATAAAATAGTTGCATTTTCGACCAGAAACGATTACTTTTTAGCAAAATAATTTATTTTTAACAAAACAATACAAAATTATCAACAAAAAACAGATTACTTTTCTACCAAAAGATAATTTTCCAATCCGAAAGGAGTATTAGTTCAGTTCGGATTGGAGCGGAAAAGGGCGAAAAGGGGGAAATCTTCTCTTGATAACATGAGAAAAAATATAAATTCTCTAAAAAGGAAACAAAGAGAAAATAATAAGAAAAGAAATAGGGGAAAGAGTGTGAAGTTTGTCATTGGTAGATAGTTTAGTATAATATCTCGATAAGTGTAAAAATGTCTCATCAGATGGAAATTAAAACTTACCCACGACTTTTAGATTTTAGTCCCATATCTTTTGCAAGTTCGTGAATATATGCCCTTTCTTCTGCTGCGTACGATGAGGGAAATTCTAATTCCTTTTGATCTGGACTTTCTAGAAGTTTCTTAATTGTCAGATTCACAGCAATCCTTGTATCTTCACCAATGTTACGACGTCTCTGATTTTTTCGACGAGACATGTTTTATCTCTGTAGTTAAATCAACGCTTTAGAACAAATATCTTAATGGATTTTATTATTCGAGGAAATTAGGGTGGGCATACGTCCGGATTTCCTCGGTCTTTCTTTTAAATTCTTGTCAAATAAAAAATATTTTTATAATGGCTTGTTTTAACCATTATTCTTCTTACCTCTGTTTGTAATAAGCCGAGTTGTTAGTTATAAAAATATTGTTGCTATAGGTCAGGAAATACAAGAAAGTAAAAAAGTTTTCTATAAACTGGAGTTGAAGTTTAGGGGTCATCCACAAATTACTATGGTATTTTTCTGAAATTTGCAATCCCCTCCTCTAAGAAAAACAGCATAAGATTTGCTCTAATGCTCCGCCAAATTTCAACAGCATTTTATAATCTTAAGAATGAATACATATATAAATTCTATTAATCAAATAAACATAGAATTGCGTTCAACCTTAACGAAATTATATTTAGAAGAGCAAATATGTTCAGAACAAGTAAGTCTTACAAACGTATCATTTTATTATTGTTTTTGTTGGAAATACATCTTATAGTTAAAATTGTATTTAATTAAACAATTTTGGTAAAGAAGACAACTATTTTGTTAAAAATTCGTCTTTTTTGTTTAAAATTCCACTATTTGATTCAAAATTTATCTTCGTTGGTAGATATTTAATTTTGATTAAAAGTTAATCAGTTGGGTTGAAAACGCAGCTGTTTGATTGAAAATTAAACGTTTTGCTAAAAATAGATTTTATTTTGCGGAAAATTATTGTAATCTCATTAGGTGAAACTTCATCTTTTTCATTGAAATTTTATCTATTTCAGTTAAAAATTCATTTATTTTAGTGGAAAATTGTTATTTTGGGTAGATCAACGAATTGCTTTGATTAAAAAATAAATGAATCTCTGGTTCATCTTTTTGTTTGTCAAACGCATTATTTGGTGAAAAATTAATTTTTTTATTAAAGACAGGAATCCGAACGAAATTAATCAGAGTTTTGTTTTGAAAAAAGGCGAAAGGGAACATAACGCAAGTTCCTTTACGCTTCTTTTCGTTCTTTTCCAAATAAAACAAATTATTTTTTAAAAATTACTTTAAATTATTTATTTAATTTTTTGGCTGATTTCAACTATTTTTTATTTCGAAAATTATAACAAGTTTTGGTGGAAATATGAAATATAACACTGTTCTTTGAAAATTATTTCATTTGTTAAAGATTCATCTTTTTGGTTCAAATTTTAACTATTTTGTTAAAAGGTTTTTTTTTATTTTTGTATTGATTTTTTAAACTAAACATTTAATTATACACTATCGTGCAAAAGTTTACGACCACTTATTTTGTTATGACTGATGAAGTTCTCTTAATTTCAATTATGGCAGAGATAACAATATTTCTCTTCAAATGGTCGAATGCTCTTAAAATCATGTATAAAACAACCCCAGAATGAAGCCAATTTGTCTTTTTTTCAAATAAATATTGCGAAAATAGATTACATTGAAATGTTTTCTCAAATTTTCAATAACTTACGTTATAATCAGTATATTTTAATGTGCTTGGGTTAATTTTAAAGCTATTTATTTTGCAGATATATGAAACATATAATTATAAGGTTTCTATAAATGTTCCTTGAAATATATTTATACCTCTTGCACTGTGATAAGCATTTGTTTTCGATTTTGGGACATTAGCTGCTGCGATATTTTAGAAGAATAACTTTAAGATGAGCACAAGAACATTGGAAAATATTGGGTTTTACGGAAATTATTAGTACAAGAACATTGGAAAATATTGGTTTTTACGGAAATTATTAGCACAAGAACATTGGAAAATATTGGTTTTTACGGAAATTATTGAAAATTTAAGAAAACCTTTAAATTTGCACCATTTTTGCAATGTCAACTTAAAAAATAGACACATTGGCTTCATGCTAGGCTCATTTTATACCCAATTTTTAGACTATTCAACCATTTAGAGAGCAGATTTTGGTTGGAGATTTGTGTATTTTGTTTAAAAATTCATCTCTTTAGTTGAAAATTCAACTTTTTTCTGAAAATGCTTTTTTTTGTTGAAAATAATTTTGCGACTAAAAGTTGACCTTTTGTAATTGAAACTTCCAAGTATTTTGTTAAAAAATTGTATTTCTTGGTACAAAATTAATTTTCTATGTTAAAAATTATTTTTTCTTTTGTTGCAAAATGAACTATTTGATTGATAATGCATCTACTTTTAATAAAATAAAAAATTAATTTCCAACCAAGAAGAATAATTTTATATATACAAAAAAGAATTTTCAACTAAAGAAGATAAATGTTCACTCCAAAGCGGAATAGTTATATTTATAGTTGAAATATTAATTTTCTTCAACATGTTAGAATTCGAACTAATTTATAAATACACAATGAAAGTTCACACATTAGAATAATTATGTATTTTTTAAATTAATATTACGAGTACAATTTGTACAATTAGCACGACGCCACTATATATGTATTTTTCTAGCACAGTAGAAGCTAATTTTCTTCAAAATAGTTAAACTTTCAAAGAAAGAAATGAATCTTCAATTATAATAATAAATCTTCCATGAAAATGATGAATTTAAAACTAAATAATTGAATCTTCGAACAAGAAGATATTTTCATTTAAAAAGTTAATTAAAAAACGATGATTTTTCAGCCAGATTTCTAATCAAAGAAATTAGTTTTTAAGAAAATACATTGATTTTCTACTAAAAAAGATTAATCGTTCATAAAAAAATGTTGTAACTAAATAGTTGAATTTTCAGCCAAAAAAATATGTTGAGTCGAAAAAAATTAATTTTTAACCAAAAAAATCAAATTGTTTAACAAAATAGTTACATTTTTAACCAGAAAAATTAATATTCAACAAAGTACATGAATTTTCAACTAAAGACAAATTCATTTAAACCAAAAATGGAATAGTTCATTTTTTAAGTAAAAAAAAATCATGATGAATCTTCAATAAAAAAAAATGAATTTGAAACTAAATAGTATTCGGCAAAACAGTTGAATTTTCAAATTCAGGATTTTCAGGGAAAAACGACTACAAGTAAAACTAGTACTTTCAAAAGCACAATATGTACAATATGTTAACTGTTTTAAATACTTTGCAGAACTTCCCATTTTTTATGCAATTCAATGTTTTATTTTATTTTATATACCATTAAAATTTCTTACATGTCAAGCTTTTGAAAATAAATTGACGGCAAAACGAAAACTACATACTCAGAAATTGTGAACGAAACTTAGGTCCGCGGAAATAAAAATCGCGAATTTTCATATTCTGGAGTGACAAATCAGGACATATAGCACAATCAGAAAATCAGGTCATCGATAAGAATTCAGGACCGTTTTTCATCTTAAAGAACTTAAATATAATTTCATATACAATTAATTTTTATTATTCAGTTATGTCCGAGGTTATGTCTGCTAATATTTACCTGTTATCATTGTCTAATTATTGTATTGTCACCACTTAATTATTTCCCAAAACAATTGATATGCGGAAGTGATATATAACCTACAATATTTCTATATTCAATTTTTATTTATTTTAACTATTATTTGAACATTTACCACGCAATTATGACATTGATGCTTGTCTCTTGGAATAAAAACATTACTTTGTATTGAACAAGCCAAAATGAAAACAATTTTGTTTACATATTATTTACAAACACTTTTCTTACATAAACATGTACCTTATCAGACGAAAACGTCAGGAATCTTTAGTAGCTCTCAAAATACTTGTTTTATTAACCGTTCGTCTATATTTAATCGCAGTTGCACATAAATAATATAATGCTTGCACTCGTCGAAATACACAATGAAAAATCCATTGACTGATTCGCAGAATAGTCGAACTGTCTGCTGTCAAATTTCCCTGAACCGAGCACCGAGGATTCGAGGAACCGAGTCGGTTCCTTGAATTGTGTTCAACCGGTCGACCGAAAAAAATTTTAACCTACAGTTACCGACCGAGTAGGGCTTTGACATGAAAACAAGGAAACAAGGGACTAGGCATGCCATTGCGGGGGTGATGCAATGAGGGAGGAGGTCCGCCACCTTGTGATGTCCCGCGACAAACGTGGCAGCGCCACATGTTTATATTTTCATGCAGTTTATCGGCAAAAATGCTCGTGCGCATGATCAAGTGGCACATCACAAGATGGCGGCTCTCCCCCTCCCGTGGATTCAACCCCGCTCGCAAAGTTAGGATGGCATGCCTAGTCCAAATTCCTAGTCCCGTGTTTCCTATGTCCATGCGAAGTTCAAAAACAAGAAATACTTTGTAGTTTCGGAATTTTGCGATCAATGTCCCTTTTTCAGGCTGAAAAATAAACTAATCAAGCTATAATTAATTATAACTTTTACTTCACTTTCTACTCTTTCTAGAATTATCTTTGATTATTTCTCTTTTCAAAAATAAAAATAACTACCGTTATATTTCGATCTTTTTTACGGTCGAATAGTTACCAACAGAGTTGAAGTAGTAGTAATTTCACCGCCAGATTTCGCCATTTGTTCAATTACCGGAGTTACCGGGTTTTTTCAGGTCTTCATGGTGCGTTGCTTTCCTGGAAAAGACACGGCACACGGTCGGCCGTTGGCTCCAATCCGACTTGCGAATCAAGACGGGCCAGTAAACAATATGGCTGATGCTTTTTTGTGCGCGGGTTATGTCGTTCGTATCCTCCCTATCAGTCTTTCAAAGTGTCTTGTGTCTTTCAATTAGGAGCAGTCGCATTCAGTAAGTAATTATTCCACGAATTTATATTTCCTAACCTTAGAAACCGTTTCGACTAACCTCAAAACTGTCAGGACCTCGACTTCTAAAAAATGAAATATTTCTTTTCTAAGTGGTCTAATCTTCAATTTATGGTTCAATTATCGCTCTTAAAGTTCCTGAGGTAATAATTTCTAGATAGTAGGAGATTTACGAACGTTTATGAAGTGTGTTTTGTGCGTAGCTGTATTTTTGAATGTAAAAAAAACATTATATTGAGTCGATACTATCAGTTCTGCGAAATCAATATCCTCAGTCTCCTTTTGTTATTCTTGTTAACAAATTTAAAACAATGTTTTTTTAAACGAGAGTTGATTTACTTACGGTAAAGACAGTCTTTTGATAATATTGGATGTAAATCTAATTTGATTTCTGCAAAAGCGAAAGCATCATTACTTTTGAAGCAACAGGTTTTCTCGTATTTTATCTCTTAATTTATGTTCTTACTTTGCATAAAACATGAACCTTATGTATTATGTAAAATTGTTATTTTTTTATTACCCACGTGATATAACACCACCAACAATAAGAACAAACGAAAAAATTTAATGATAGTTTCAGTGTGTTGTAATCATTTTTATATTTAAATAATATAATTTAATTATAATTTATAACAATTCACAGAAATTTGATTTCTGTCTGATTCAATTAAGGTTTATTTTACGTAAACTTCACGTATATTTGCGTCCACTTATCTTTTTTTAATTTACAGAGTGCTGATTAATAAAATAAGAGGTATTTTATGGTAGAAAACTGTGAATGTTAAAGAATTAATTGAGTGCAAAAGTGAATCTTAATTGTTTCGTTAAGAGCGATCGCACATGGATCGCACTTTCATTATAGTGGATGAGTGCACGTGTACTCAGAAGTGGTAAG
This sequence comes from Belonocnema kinseyi, assembly GCF_010883055.1. Taxonomy (NCBI): domain Eukaryota; kingdom Metazoa; phylum Arthropoda; class Insecta; order Hymenoptera; family Cynipidae; genus Belonocnema; species Belonocnema kinseyi. The sequence continues at coordinate 66,084,413 of NC_046666.1, read as the reverse complement.
TCGGCCATGCCGAGTATTCTGCCGGCATTCGCGGTACATTCATTCTCACGTTATATACTTGTCTGCACAATGCATCACATTTATTGTTGATTATGAATCTTTTTTTCATTCAGAGAATATTGCGATTAAAATACCAAGATGCAGACCTCGGGCTGTCACTTTTTTGAACGATTACACTTTTTTGCTAATATTTTGAAGGAAATTACACTAAATGCACTATTTTCTTACAATTATCTGATAATTCAGGGGATTTGCGGTTTTGAGGAAGGAGTGGATTGGTAAATATTACTACTGTTCATGGATTTAGAAAACTATTTTAACTTTCACCCAAATAGTTGAATTTTCAACAAAAACGATACATTTTCAACGAGAATTGTAATGTACATTATATTTCAATAAAAACCGACATTTTTTGTTTTAAATACGAAATGCTTAAATTGAACAAAAAATACGCATTTACAACAACATTGTTGAATCTTCATAACAACATTGATAAATTTTCAACCAAATAATTGCATTTTTAATCAAAAAAGATGTTTTCACGAGAAGAGATTAATTTTCTGCCAAAAGGATGAATTCTCAACAAATTCATTTAATTTTTCAAACCAGAAGATTATTTTTCTACTAGAGAAGACGAATTTTCAAGAAAATACATACATTTTTAACCAAAAAATAGCGATTTCAACCAGAAAGATTAATTTCCAAGAAAAAAAAACAATTTTCTACAAAAAGTTCAATTTTTGACTAAAAAGTTGATTTTTCTACCCAAGAATATGAATTTGAAACAAAAAAGTTAATTTACAACTAATGGGCTCGTTTTCGTTGCATTTTACGCGTATACTTAAACGACATTATAACAAAGATATGTATAACTTAAATCGAAGATTGTTATTTACACTTCTGAGGATTAGAGCCATAAATTGGAACTGAAATTTTATTCCATTTGTTTTTAAAGAAGGTTCTCAAAGCATCTACGATGTTGACGATTATATTTTCATTAAGACCCTCACGCTCGATACTTTGTGTCCAGTTGAACAATTTCATCAAGGTAATTTGTAAATGACAGAAAAGAATTTTTTAAACAAGTTACTAAAGTTCTCAACTAAATATTTTGTACAATGGATGTGATGTTAATCCTAATTGTATTTGCTTGATTGTTTTGTAAAAATAGCTTTTCCTATTGGATTCCATTAATTTAGTTTGCATTTAACTGGAAACAGTGGATAAATAAATAAGATTTTTTACATTTTATGGACTCAAGAATACTATTTTGAATAAATATTGACATTCATTTAGAATGCTTTTTAAATATTAGGATTGTACATTACATGGAAAATTGTATGACACTATTTTTTCAAATTTGTGACACTACAGTATTATTGATCTCGGAAGTGAGTCCGATGCCTGAAAATGTTTAATCTTCTAGTAACCAAAATAGTCGTAGGTCAGGAAAAACCTAGAAATCGGGGAAAAGTCAAATAATTTCATTGATTTAAGAAATGTCAGAGATTTTGGAAGAAAATCTTACAAAATGTAGTCAATTTTTAGAAGAAGTACTTTAAATAACTCTTACGGGGAATAAATAAAAAAGTAAATGTTAAATTTCAACATGCTCCGTTCCGTTTGTAAAAGATTCTATGTTGAAAGTGTTTCAAGTTAAGAGTCTGGTCTTTTAATATTAATCGTTAGAGAAAATGAAAAATTGAGTAGAGAAAAGTTAACCAATTTCGAAAATGAAGTTTTGAGGCCACCTTGATATGCTGTTCTTGTCAGTAATTTATTTTCCTTCTATTTCTATTTTTTTGCAGTTACTTCCTCATGACGATTATATTTTCAGTTACATATTATATTATTTAGTTAAAAATTCAAAAATTTTAATAAAAAGTAAATTCTTTTTTATGGAAAAATAAACTATTTTATTACAATTTATGTATTCGTTTTGTTTGAGAATTTAACTGTTTTGTTAAAAATACAACTATTTTGGTGTGAAAATTTGTTCAAATTTAGTATACTTTTTTCACAAAAATGCAACTTTCCTATAGTTGAAAACAGGTCGCAGATTCCCATAGAGTGATAGAAAAGTGAAACAGGAACGTTCGAGCTCGCGTTCCAGGTATCTCTTTACATTATTGGATGTAAACATTCCTAGCGATGAAGTTGCAGCGATCGTACCGAATTCGAGCGGAGCTCATTTATGGCTTTTAGCATTTATTTAATCTTCAAACAGTTTAATTATTAAAACAATTTTCATAAATGGCTCTTCTTTCAAGAATAAGTTTAATTCATTATGTTGCATTGTAAATTTACAAGAACTATTAATTATTTAAACAATTTTTAATTAAAAATTAAGAGTTTAACTTTTTTCTGCGAGAGAATTTGTTCACGGAGTCAACTAACCCTTTTCTATGTTGCTTTACAAAAGAACTGATAATTATTTAAACAATTTTAATTAAAAAATTAAGAGTTTGCCCTTTTTTCTACAAGTCAATTTGTTTACAGAGTCGACTAAGAAAGTCTATCCGATGACTCTGTTGTATGTTGCTTTGCAAACTTACAAACACTATTAATTATTTAAACAATGTTAGTTAAAGATTTAAAGTTTGGCCTTTATCCTACGAATCAATTTGTGTTCGAATTAAACTAAGAATATCTATCCGATGACTTTTTTCTATGTTGCTTTGTAAATTCACAAGAACTATTAATTATTTAAAAAATTTTAATTCAAAAATTAAGAGTTTGCCCTTTTCTCCACGAGTCAATTTGTTTACGGAGTCAACTAAGAAAGTCTATCCGGTGGCTCTTTTCTAGGTGGCTTTGTAAATTTACAAGAACTATTAATTATTTAAACAGTTTCGATCTAAAAACTAAAAGTGACTTTTTTCTACGAGTTCTGAAAGTAAATTTGTTTACGGAGTCATCTAAGAATGTGTATCCGATGACTTTTTTCGATATTGCTTTGAAAATTTACAAGAACTTTTAATTACTTAAACAATTTTAATTAAAAAATTAAGAGTTTGCCCTTTTTTCTACAAGTCAATTTGTTTACGGAGTCGACTAAGAATGTCTATCCGTTGACTCTTTTCTATATTGCTTTGCAAATTTACAAACACTATTAATTATTTAAACAATTTTACTTAAAAAATGTAAAGTTTGGCCTTTATTCCACGAATCAATTTGTTTTCGAACTAAATTAATAATGTCTATCCGACGACTTTTTTCTATGTTGCTTTGTAAATTCACAAGAACTATTCATTATTCAAACAATTTTAAATAAAAAATTAAGAGTTTGTCCTTTTTTCTACAAGTCAATTTGTTTACGGAGTCGACTAAGAATGTATATCCGGTGACTCTTTTCTATATTGATTTGCAAATTTACGAGAACTATTAGTTTGAACAATTTTATTTAAAAAATTAAGAGTTTGACGTTTATCCTACGAGTTATTTTATTTTCGAAATCAACTAGGAATGCCCATTCGATGACTCTTTTCTATGTTGCTTTGTAAATTTACAAGAACTATTAATTATTGAACATTTGGTCCGATGAGAGGAAAACTGCAGAAAACCACCTCCCGAGTTTAGTCGGGTTTTCAAAATTCGAGTACACAACCTGGTCTTTCGTCGTATATGCTACCCATGCGAAGTCGTGTATAAATAGAAGTTATTAAAGTAAAAAATGAGTATCGTGGGATTTTCTTGAACTTAATTTCCAAATAGAATAATTAAAAAGAAAGTAGTGGGTCGCGCGCAGTGCGCGTAAGAGCTTATAGTTTGGTTGAAAATTCATGTAGCTGAAGTTCTGAACGTTCAAATGAACGGAAAATCTTTCTCCAATTTTATTTTATTAATAAATATTGTTCCAATGGCAAATAAAAAATGCATTATAATTTTGTTTTTATAAATATATTATTTCCAGTAAATATCAACCAACATTTTAGGCATTTTTATAATTCACAAAGTCATTTGTAAAAAAATTCGTTCATTTGAACGTTCAGAACTTCAAGCACATTGAAAATTCATTTCCTTAATTAAAAGTTGAACTATTACGTTGAAAAAAGACTTTTTTAAATTGAAAATTGAACTACTCTGGCGTGACTTAAAACTGGTTTTCAATTGTTTTTGATTTCTCTTGATTCTTGGCAACTCTGAAATATTGTTTATCTTAATCTGATTTTCAGGATTCTCAATCTTCGATTTTTTTATTTTATACTGATTTCAAACAAGATTTTGGAATTAAAAAGCCCCTCGTCACATGTAGCATTGTTTTGGTCTTTAAATAAGATGTGTGTAGCTTTTAGTTATTTTGGAATGCATCTACCATGCGGAGATAGAATACTTGTTATTTTACTAAATTTGAATCCCTAGTCAAAAACCATTTTCAAAAATGTTTTGAAAAACTGCACTTCTACAGTAAACTGCAACTATATACAATAGATTACAACACTAAATACTGAAAAGTATTATTTTTGTTTATCCTGTTGAAAAAGTTTATAATTTATTATTGTAACATTCTACCAGAAAGTACAAGAATCTACAGTTTTTACATTAAAATATTTAAGTTCCTTTCAACCTCGGATGAAAAATTTATTACATTACACCATTAAGCCATTTCCCTTTCGGGGTAGGCGTGACTCACTCGGCAGGGGAAAGGAGTAGTGTGTGGATGGGATAGAGATTTTTCAGATT
>NC_046666.1:66062910-66079630 GCF_010883055.1 Belonocnema kinseyi | reverse complement strand
TATGGTGGAGATTGTAGTTCTAACGTCAGTTCCACCAAAAACTTCAGTTAATAAGGGAGGGTTGGGAGAGGGGGGAAGTAGAACTGGAACCGAGAGAGTCGTGTCAAATGAAATAATCTTTATAAAATCGAAAAAATGCAGTCTTAATTAAAGCTCTGCAAAATGGTACATTTTTCTATGCTCCTGTCATTTTTGTTGTAGTCTATTGTATTTGTGTTTGTGTATGTGTGTGTGTAAAAATAGTTTGTCGTTTTTCCTACCTATTTTCAAAATTTCCACCATGGTTTAAAAGAAAGCTTTAAAATTTGATATTTTAAAATTCAAGAAAACCATGTTTCTCTAGAGTTTTCCACGGCATTTTAGAAAAATTAACCAGAAAATATTTTTTTCGGTTGAAATCAAGTTTTACACCGTTACCTTCAATGTAAAAAGAAAAATAATAGGACCCGCGGGTTGTTTATTAGCCAGAATTTGTATTTTACGCTACGCCCTAATGTGAATTAAAAACACATTAAATTAAAGCAGTTCAATAGAAGCTCAAAATTTCTTCGAATTTGAAAATGTATGCTAATATATATGTTTTCCCAATTTTATTCTATCTATACTCTGTTCCCTGAGAGAAGATCCTCTAGGCGCGCATATGGGTTGGCGTTTCTAGATGGAGGAGTGTCTGTACCCGTTTTTTTCACACGTAGTTTATTAAGTTCTCTTCGCATTGGTCCCTTGGTCTTAATTTAATATTTATTACTTTTCTTGAGTTTCTTTCTAAAATAGTTTGAATGACTTTTACGAAATGTTAGCTATAAAAGAAAAGGACCTCACCGCGCGTAAGGATCGAGTTACAGGGGTCTACGGTAGCTACTTGAGTTTTTTACCGTGTCGCTCTTTTTTGTAATTAAAAAGTTAAAAAATAATAATGAATAATTCTGCAATCCCCGACTTAAAAGAAGTATATTCAGAATATTCGAATTAATTCGATTCCAGCGATATGTAATTTGTCTATAAAGATTGAAAATTGCACTGAGAAAACTATATCGCATGAATTACAATATATAGCGTAATTCCTGCGCTATATATCGTAATTATCGCATTATAATAGCGCAAAATCGTGATATCGTAAATTGCAAGTTTTTACATTATATACCGCATAATTGTGCAGTCTATAACGTAAGGATTTAAGTTTATTACGCTATCACATTGTGCTTCTTCTTTTGTGAACTTGCGAGGGTTCGAGTAGTGAATAAAGTTTACATCGATTCCAGGTGAAAGATTCACTGGAACAAAAATTAACCTTGCCAGATAAACTTTACATGAATCGAAGATAATTTCCGATTTTTAACCTTGCCTGGATAATATTTCATCTTATAATCTCTCCATTTTTATTCGAGGTATAGTGACATTTACGACGCCAGCGCTATCCAGCGTCGTTTAACTTCATAAAATTTGAGAGAAATGGGGATTCCCATATGTCAGTTACATTTTGCATCGACGAGTTCAGAATTATTTTCCTAACCTCAGTGAAAATATGTTTAATCATTAACCGTTGCAGGTCTTATCTACAGCAAACTTTTCATTTTTTCTGTGATTGTTTTAAATCTGGTGTTTCGACTTATAGTTCGAACTCACTCATACTCTGTCTTATTCCTATTACTGCTAAGGACGCCTAGCCGTATAGAAGACAATACTAACCAAATTTAACTTCTTTTTTTCTGTGAAATTAGTGCATTATAATATCGTATGAAGCTCCGGGACCTGATTGTACGTTATCATATTGCGCTTTCTTGCAATATAGAGATTTTGCGATATCATTGTGCGATATCTTTTTCTCCGTATGGAGAAGTAAGCAATATCAAATTGAATATTGAGCTAAAGTTTCTGCGATTAAACTTCTTCAAATTTTCAACTTTTCTAGTCAAGCAAAGTATCATTGGAATCGGAAAAATTCGTAGATGCGGATTATGCTATTTTCAAATCGCTAATTGCAAAGTTTAAGTTCTGTACATTTCCTTACTTTGGCCTGATGTGGACCAAAGACCTCTGCTGGGATAACCTTATCCACACTGAGTTTGCTAAGCAAACATACAAGTAGTAGAAAACATAAAGCCAGTGTCGTAAATCAATCAAAGAAAATAGTTTCTAATGAATTTGAAGAAGTTCACTCAGATTGGCTGAAACATCTCAACAAATCCCTTCTTTTTGACAAATTGAACAATAATGGGCTGCGCGAAGAAAACCAAAATTGGTCGTTCTAGAGCAGCGATTCCCAAACTTTTTATGCACATTCTGGGGAGCGGCAGGGCTGCCCCCATCAGATTTTTTCACAATACCCTGCCGCCAAGGGGGTACACTTGACTGCTTCACTGCTTGACACACCATGCTTCACGCGAGAGAATTAGAGCCGGTTGAGAAAAATTAAAATGTGTTAATATGTTAATAAATTAAATTTTAATTAGTTGTATCAATTTCCTAATCTAATTTTAAGCAAATGAAAAGAAAGTTGTTGAAAATCGGTTAATATCTTCAATACCAGTTGACAGTTCTTGTAATTTTGCGTGTTCTTATCGATATGCTTAATTACTCGAAATGTTAACCGATTTTCATCAATTTTTTTTTCATTTTCTTAAAATTACATCAGGAAAATGATTCAGATAATTAGAATTGAATTGAGCTATATCTTCAGGATTTTAGTTATTGAAACAGACTTAAATCTCATGACAATGAAAGGTTCCTCATAGCGGGGGGGGGGGGGGGGGGGGGGGGGGGGGGCTTCCGAGTTGCTGGGCCCGGACTGGCTTCCCCCTCGGGGGCTGTCCGGCTCGGGATGGCATCCCCCTGCCGGCGGCAGCCTCATCGGCCGGCGGCACTAGTTTGAGAATCGCTGTTCTAGATAGAGGATCTCCTCTCAGGGAACAGAGTATAGGCATGTATGTTGATCCCACTACAAAAAAGTGCATTGGCAGGTTCTCTTATAATTGCATTGATTTCAATATAATGAACCAATATTCTTGCATTTTTCCTAATTTATCAAGTATTTAATCAACATTTCTGTTCATTTGAATATTCAGAGCTTCAAGTACATAAATATCGTTTAAAATGTTTGCACTGAGTCATTGATCATTTAATGATCTAAGACTATTTTAAAACCTGATGCTATGTTGTGCTATGATTCGGCGGCAAAAGATTAGCGCTTTCTTTCTTTTATCTTTACTTAGAGATTTTTTTTCTTTTTTTAAATATGAGATAACCATTCTTATTATAGCTAGTGGAGTCGATATATCAAACTCTTTGCGAAGATCTAACTTGAACGAAGGAATTTAAGGTCAGTGATCACTGTAAACATACAAGAAATCGCGATGTCATGTTTTCAATTATTCTGATGAGTGAAGCAAGTTATCAGGGTTTTTCCGTAATAAAGAGAATAACTTCTTCTAAATTGCAGACGAGTATGACTATTATTAACAGTTGATGGAAAAAACTGTCGTTGGCAACAAATTATTCTGACCTCAGTTTTACAAACAATAGTTTTTCCATTCTTTAAGTAAATTGGGAAATTTCATAAGTACCGTAAATTTTTCTTTTATCCATTATTATTCGTATATATGTTAGACATGAAGACCTTCACTCACCACCTCCTGAGAACCTAAATATTCATGCGTGGGAAACTACCTTTCCCCATTTCTCCTAGCCACTTCTGTCAACTTTGCGTGTTGAACCTTTAATCAGTATTTACCAATATTGACTTTTTCCTTGAATTTTGTTACTTTAAATTATATACGGAGAATATCATATTATGAATGAATAAAAAAACCTGGAGTTATAGTTTTGTTCGTTTTTTTACTTTATCCCTCTTTTCTCCATCTTAATTTAAGAAAATTCCCTGATACTATCCCTAATACACCCACACTTAAGAATTTTGACCTAATTACAAGAACCTTTTTACGAGGTTTCGATTCCTAATATTTCTGAATACAAAAATATTGCTTTTTCAATAAAGTAAATAAATATTTAAGCATATAGTTGCATTTTCAACCAAGGCGATTAATTTTCTACCACATACATTAATTTTATACTAAAATGATCAATTTTCAAAACAAAATGACGAATCTTCAACCAAGAAAATAAATTTTTAACGTAGTGGTTCATAAAATATTTAAATCCTCAACAAAAAAATTAATTCCCAATGAAGCAGTTGAATTGTCAACTAAATAATTTGATTTTATATCAAACTGTTCAAATTTCAAGCCAAAAAGACGTATTTTCTACAAACCCGAAAGTATAAACACTGAAAAGAAAAGTTCAGTTTTAACCAAATAGGGTAATTTTCAAGCCGAAAAGACGAGTTTGGCACAGACCCGAAAAAATTAATTTTTTCAAAATACACTACCCTCGGAAATTTCCAGCACGATCAATATATTGTATTTGCCCTGGAAAAGATTTAACTTAATGGCATAATAATACTCTGACAAAAATAACAATTTATACTAAATTCGTCCTTAAATTATGTAAAAGTAATACAGTGACGCCGCGAGAAGTAAAAAAAATCCAGAATTTCTCGAATTTTGTACCTAGACCTAGGATATTTGTAGCAAAAATATAAAAATGCAAATTAGTCTTTGAAGTCTTGCCATTAATTTAAGCCCATAAAACTTAAATCTTCATGTGTTCTCGAGATACGATTAAAAATGTCCAAGCGTGTCTGCACCGAATTTCAGTTGCTGTAGCAGCATGTCTTGCCGTCTGCGGTGCTCGCCGATGAGACTCGTCGAAGACACGCTTGTACGTTTATTGTCATATCTTGGAAACTCCTGAATGTTTTTAAAGTTTTATTGGCTTAAATTTAACATGAGATTTCACAGAATGCGTCCTGTCAATTTCAGTTTTTCCCCTTGAGTATCATTAACCACAGCACGAGCAGAATTTAAAATCAGAACCTGATCAATTCTCGGTGACCGCCGCTCTCGCGGCAGACAGCAGTAATCGTCGACTGAAACTTGATGTTGGTATCCAAAGTCTTTTGTTTCAGGCTTCATTCACTCCACTGACCTTTTTTATAAACTATTTGTCACTAGACTTTTCTGCCCTGGCATACTTTATGTGGCTTCTTATGCCTCTTCTAACAAAGGTTTCATTCACACATTCTAACCATTCTTTTCGTGGTTTGCCTCTGGACACGCTGCCATTTACTTTACCTTGATACACTTTTTTCGTTAGTCGTTCACCTTTCATTCTTTCAACATGCCCGATTCATCTTAACCGATTCCTCTACCATGCATCTGCTAGTGTCTCTTATGTACCACATTCTTTGATGATTATCTCTTTACACTCTTTGTCCATCAGTGTTTTCTCGCATATCATGCGTAGGAATCTCATGGCAATCGCGTTAATTTTACTCTTATCTTTTTTTTATAGGTCTATGCCTCGCTAACGCATAGTACAGTCGGTACAAATACAGGGTTATGTATTGCCATTTTAGCTATATTTGATATATTTTTACTTCTGATAAGGGGTCCTGTTCTACCAATAATCTTCTTACCTTTGTTTATGCGTCTATCTAATTCCTCATCTATCTTTCCGTCACTTTTGAATAGGCTACCAAGATATGTCTTTATCCACTTATTCTATTTTCTCATCATTTAGGACAATGTTACAAATTGTTTTCTCACCTTTTCCTTCAAGCACCCACGTATCCTCTCGGTCTCTAGATCAACACCTTCTTCGTTGAAGAGGGGCATTCCTATACACTTGTCCATAAATATAATAAATGATCATGAAGACATAACGCATCCATGTCTAACGCCTTGCATAATATCGATCTAGTCACTCAGTTTCCCATTTACATTTTTATAGGTCAAAAAATGAATAAAAATCTGTTTTTTTTTACTCAAACTTTTTTCTGTTATCTGGCTTAAGCTAAATAATTGATCCGTAAATGATCCTCCTGCCATAAATCCACTTTGGACTTCCCAAATCTTTGCTTCTGTTATTTTCATTACCCTGCGAATAAGTATTTTTGAATATATATATTACTTACGGTACTTAATAAGCTGATCCCTCTGTATCTGGGATTTCTCCCATCTCGACATATAAATTTATCAATTCGTACAACCTGTGAGGCAGGTACTCGCCACCGTATTTAATAATTTCAGCGCTAATAATGTCTACACCAGCAGCCTTACTCCTTTTTAAGTTCTTAATTATATCCCTTTCCTCAGTGACACAGACTTTCTCAATTGGGTTTTCTAATGTATCGGGTTCTATATCGTAGTCGTAGTGTCCTATAGCTTCATCTCCCAATAATTCCTGAAAAAAGTCTCTTAAAGCGTCTAGTATCCCATCTGTATCATATAGAATTTCTCCCTTGCTATTTCTTATATTGACTTGTCGTTTTTTGCTATTTTGGTGTCTGATTTTTACACCATCGCACTTTTAACCATTCATATCTCCTGGCAGAATGTTTCTTTCACCATGGTCGCAATTACTTGTTGTATCATTTAAAGTGTCCAGAAGGCGTATTTTACTTCTATCGGATCACTATCAATTGAAGTGCAGCATGCTATTACAATTAATCTTGTGATTCGTATTTTCATTCTAACCCACAATAACCTGGGAGATGCAAAATCATGATCTCAGAGATGCTGCTTCGCCCTTTCATTCATAATCAAACCTAGTCCTTGCCTACCATATGATTTACTATCTACTCCTGATCATGTTCCAAATCCACATTTCAACACTCAATTTTCTATGTTTCTACTTTAGAATCTCTTTATCCTTGTTTCAGTTGAGCATAAAATATCTAGCTTCCTTACGTATATAGTTTCTCCTAATTCTCTTACTTTAAGATCATTGACCCCTCTAGCATTCCAAACACCAAATCTCCATTCATCGCCTGGAACCCGACTTTTTCCTTTACCGTGTACATGCCTTTCGTCAGTCAAAGTTTCAGCCCATTTCGAGGTTATTTTATTGTTTCTAGTATTCATCGTTTAAACTGTACGCCGAACTACCACCTTTATGCGATAAAATTTATTTTGCGAGTCGAAATCATGTCCAAAGTTTAGTATTTAGTCGTCGTATGGGGAGTCCAGTTATAATGGCATTCTCACCAAACTTCAGTTAGGGGGGGGGGGGGGGGGGGGGGGGGGGGAGAGTTGGAACCGAGGGAGTCATAATTGGTTGCTGGTTTAGGCTAAGGTCAATTAAATATTCAAAATTTAGGCTTAGTGTATCCAATCGATTTGATCAAAATCGGGTACTCTAACCTCAAACTTCGGACAATTGCTCGTAGCTTGTGAAACTGAAAGGTCTTCAATCGACAAAAAAAATGGGACGTGACCGAGAAAATACATTCTATACTTGCAAATATTACTATTCAGGCTTTTATAACTGACCTTAACGTGTAGAATATTTTCTCCAAACAGTTATCTACACTGTTAGAAAAATCTGTACGAGGTTTAATATACATGCGTGTGAAGCAAATATGCACTACCGCTACTGAAATGTAACATACATTGGTGTAGAGAATTTAATATACATCTGTATTAAATTTAGTATACAGGTCAGCATAGCAATGTGCGTGAAAACTCAACGTGCTTTAATTTCTTTAAATCTTGTCAAATATTCTCAATTAAATTAATAATCTAGAATTCGTTGACTGAATTGTTATTTTTTATGAAAGTGCAATGTACGGGTAAAACTTTTTCCTAACTTCGCTCTAAATGGTCAAAATTTAAGGCGAAGACAGTTAATTGTAGGTTAGATCTGTTATTTATTTGATTAATTCAACTTTTCAACTTAAAATCCAATTTTATTTCTGATTAACAGGAAGAAGGTATCGTGTTTTATCATTTACAATCGAAAATGACTGCTAAACTTATTTTGAATTTGTGAAAAATGGAATTATATGATTTTTCTTGTAAGTGATTAACATGAATGTATATGAAATTTAATATAGTCTCCCTTAATGGCGATTTCATATGCTTGATATATTAATTTTAATACACATGGGTATATTAAATTTAATATTATTTTTTACAGTGTACACTCCTATGTCATGAACAATACTAACCTTCCTGACATTTCCACCCATCCTACATTCTTGGCAAATTGTACTATTTGAATTAAATGGTTTTTTTTCTCTTGTATTTTACATACTCGAGTGATTACCCGCACACTGCGCCTTTCCGCAACGCTGCTTGTGTTTTTTAGACAAGAGCCGCAACCGCCCCCACCCCTTAAGCTGAGAAACTGCATGGACCAGCAGTTCTATAGGAATTACTAAACCGCGAGTTACTAAACTGAGAGTCGGGTGTATCTATTGGTATTATTATTGATAGTATTGATTGATTTCAAATAGATCCGCGCTTTTCGGCACATGCGCAGTTGACAAAGCTTCTTACAGCGCGCCCATTGATATAAGGTCGCACAGTGATCGATTCTGGATTCAAGTGTTGATAACTTATGTGTAGTGTCAATTTTGATCCGATTTTAACCGCTCTTTTTGTAAATACTTGTGAATACTTGTAGTTTTAAAAAATACAGCCAGAATTAGGTTTCGATTTGTCAGAACGCTGCCTAAACTAAAAAACCACCGGAAATCATCATAGTCAGTGACCTAAAAATGCCCGTGCTGAGCGCCGGTTATAGATGGCATCAAAATGAGAAAGAAATTGTCAAATAAGTCAATAAAAAGAGTACCCCTATTTTTGTTTTGCCGTTTTGACTTATTTTCAAAAAATTGTTTGTAAAACATATAGCGAAATGAAAAAAAAACATTTTTTTCAAAACACTAATAGTACCAATCGATTCTACGGGAAAAATCACGACGAAAATGTATATGAAATTTTTTTGTCAGAGCTCATTGTGCTAGTGTAAAATCGTTATAAATACTTTCGTCGTACAAGGGCAAATAGAGGAATCATATTCGGCCACGATTTTACGCCACTCAAGTCTACAAAAACTTTATCGATGTATACCAGCATTGAAAACACAATACCTTTGAATTTTGTCTGTTACTTTTTTCATTATTTAAACAAAATTAGTACGGGTATTTTTAGGTCACTGGCTATGATGATTTCCGGTGGTTTTTTAGTTTAGGCAGCGTTCTGACAAATCGACACGTAATTATGGCTGTATTTTTTAACACTAAAAGTATTCACAAGTATTTAAAAAAAGAGCGGTTAAAATCGGATCAAAATTGACATTACACATAAGTTATCAACACTTGAATCCAGAATCGGCTACTGTGGGTCGCTCCGTGTGCTCAAGACGCCTGTCGTTGCGATTTCGTTGTGCCCTGTGGCCATCCATTTCATGGTCATGAATCATACCTTTTTTAGTTACTTATCTTCTATTTCTGTTTTGATTCAAATCTGTATTTGGTGTGAAAAATTAGCTAATAATACGTCGGTTTTATACACAAAAAAACTTATGACACAAAAACTATTGAAATTAGAAAAATGTTCACTCTATTATGAAATAGAATGAGGCTCTTCAATTTTGTAGTTGAGTCCTCGTTCCAACGCCCTTAAATTAAAAACAGTTGAATTCATTCAAAAAAGACGAATTTTCAATCAAGTATTTGAACGGAGACAATCTAAATAAATTAATAATCAACCAAAAATATGTATTTAATAAACGACAAGATTAAATTTCTACCAACGACGTTCATTTCTAACCATGAAAGATGAATTCTCAAGAAATTGGTTGCTTTTTAAACCCTAAAAAATATGATATAAAAATTTTGCAAGAATAAGGTAAATACCCTTTTTTACTGAATCTTTGTGATACTTGCAATTAGGAAATTGAGCCAATTGCATAAAAAAATTATTTATATCTAACCATAAACATTATTTTCTGCATATACCAGCCTTCCAGTTTACTATACACAGCTAATGTTTCGGTATCTGTATTATAATTCCAATATTACATGTCTCGTTAAATACCGGTTGTGTGTACCACTTTCGTTTTTAGGTGGACTACTAATCGAAATTCTATTACGATTTTCTGCCAAGTGAACGTTGAGCTACTGACCTAAGTGCGTTCATATCAGTGAGATTTTTTTAGGGAAAGTTTTGCGACGTTAATTACGCTCGTTAGTGCCACTGTGTCGATGCATTTATTCAAGAATTACAGAATTGCATAATAAATTTAGTGTATGGAGAACCTTCTAGCTCAACTAGTTTGTATCCGTCACATTCTCACTATCATGATATCAAGATTGGCGTGCAATATTCTACGTGATGATTGGCCTTCATGAAGGATATATTAAGATATTCGGATACAATTGCGGCTGGCAGAATTATTTCTATACCCAGAAAAATATCATGTAATGCTTAAAACATTTGCGAATTAATTTTTAAAGCTATCTTAAAACTGCAGCAATTCATATTGTGCATGTAAAAAAAAACGTTTTTATAAACTATTAGTTTCGCACATCTTTAGAATGTAAATTTTTCATATTCGTTGTCAAGAAGATTTTTTGGTTCCAAGATGCCTTCATATCGAATCGGTTTCTATAATTTCAACAAAAAAATCTGCAAAATAAAAATATTATATTATGCAACAAGGGGCGAAAGGAGCAGATTTCCCCTCGGTGGGTTTACTCTCACAAGGGCAGTAATTACCCGAGGGAAAAATCTACTTTCGTCCTGTGTTACATATAGTATTTTATTCCACTCTCGACAGTGGCCACCTTTTGGACCTGAAAAGCGGGTCCAACGAATTGTTCTATAGTTTTACTTTCGCCCGCAAATTTTACTCTTGTCCCACTAATTTTACATTCGCCCGGCTGATTTTACTTTCGACGCGCTAATTTTACTTTCGCCTTGCAAATGAGTTTTGCGGGAAATATATGCTACTTCAGTCCCTATTATCAGGGGCAAAAGGTGGCAATTTCAGTCGAGTGTGGAATAAAAAACATTTTTACTATTGAAAATTGTAAATTAAGGAGCGCAAAAAATCTTCTTTTACATTACGTGTGAGACGGTTCGGCAAAATCCCTAAAAATACAACTAAAATTGAAGCCGTTTGGCTGTTTCGTTTTGAACCACGTGAATATATTATTTCTTACACAAATAATATTGCTTGGCTGCAAGGTTAGGTGAAGTTAGTCGCATAAGGACCAATTTTCCTCTAAGGCCTCCAGTCCATGCACCAGAACGACCGGATCTCAGAATGGCCGGAATGAAGCGTTGACCAATCAGAAAATTTCCGTGGAAACAGTGCCTTGTTCTCGAGCCAAAGTAAGCCGCAGATGAAATTTACTATAGTGCGTGTCACATTTGTTGTGAATGTTTTTTTCTTCAAAAGTGTTTGCCAGTTGAGGTTTAAAAAATAATAAGTTATGAACATAATGAGCAGTGTTGATGAATTAAGGGAACATGATGTAAGTATCAATTTTACGTACAGCCTTTTAGATTTTTTTGCGTTTTCTACATGAAAAGTTTTATTTGAGGCTTTAATATTATGTATAACGCATACACCGGCTTATATCTTTAACAATGTTTCATTTGCGAACATTGAATAATTTATAATATTTGTCTGGATGTAAAAGAGGAGGGAGAATAAAAAAAGAATTTAAGAAATTTTTAATCATATTTTGTACACGGAAAAAAATCTTGAGGCGAACGAGTGAATCGAGAATGTATTAAACTCAAAGTAAGTGTACGCTTGGATTAGGTAAAACATTTAGTTAGAAGAGTTACACATTTAGTTACTTTATGTAAATTGTTCTCGTAAATCAGGAATTTGGACAAAATTGCTAAGTTCGAAAGTTTATTATTTTCGACAGATTATGTATAATTGTATTATCTTCAGATTAGAAAAAAATTTAGTTATAGAAATATATTAACTTACAGTAGCCAATTTTTCGTCTGGTATCGCGAAAATGAATTTCCCTGAAATCCGTGTAATGCATTTGGAGGTCAAGTTTGTTGTTTTTATCGCGTTTCTTGATATTTAAATATAGTTATCGCCTACAATCGAAACAAATGTAAATTATTATTACTGCATCGTAAATTCCCTTTAATATTAACAATCGCGCATATTTTAAGTGGCAAAAAGCGTCTAATTGTCCAAAGTAAATCTCAACTGTCACTGCTCCCGATTAGACCGTCGCCATTTTATTTCACTGCTCCCATAATGCACCGGCGCTCTTCGGATAATTGCTTCAGACACTTATTCTTAATATCCCTATTATAGCTATACTTATTAGGGGTTTGATTATACGATATCCCTGGTATATGGAAAATGGTCAAGGATATTCATTTTCTCTGATCCAGGGATCTTTCTAAATTCCTTCGTTCGTTTTCAGCTAAATGTTTGGCTATAATAAGGAATAATATCCCTGTCACAGCTCAATTTTTTTTACCGTGTATAGTTCCACATTAAATTATTTGCAATATATATTCGTAATATGCATGCAATTAACAATTTTGATTCAAAATTTTTAATAATTTTGCAGATTTAATGGACCTTCGACAAGACGAAAAAGTTCCTTTTTGTCAAACATTATCTGTGATTGGTGTTGCGGTCATTCCGGGTTACGGTCATTACGGTGCATATGTTTGGCAACTTTGGAAATGAACGAAACGCTTATTGGCGCGAAATTAAGTACACAAATATTTAAAATACAATAAATGCTAAGTATGTCTGCAAAATTATTATAAATTTTGAATCAAGATTGTTAATTGTATGCATGTTACGAATATATATTTCAAATAATTTAATGTGGAACTATAAAAAATATAATTAAAAATTTTTTAAATTCTTTATCTATTCTCCCTTCCTCTTTTATATCTAGACAAACATGATAAATTATTCAATTTTCGCAAATAAAGCATTGTTGACGATATAAGCCGGTGTATATGTTATACATAATCTTTAAGCATAAAAAAAACCTTTTCATATAAAAAACACAACAAAAAAATGTACAAGACTATACGTAAAATTGATACTTACATCATGTTCCTTTAATTAATCAACACTGCTCATTATTATTATTATTATTATTATTATTATTATTATTATTATTATTTCATCTGCGGCTAACTGTGGTTCGTGAACGAGACATTGTTTTCGCGGAAATTTTCTGATTGGTCAACGCTTCATTCCGGCCATTCTGAGATCCGGTCGTTCTGGTACATGGACTGGAGGCCTAGAAGGATTCTTTTTGAGACAAATGAAAATCCTCTCAACCTTCAATTTAAACGGAATTCTAATTACGTCAATAATTCATGTCAATGAATTGAAATCAATAAAAAAACCTTTCATTAGAAAAATGCCTTTTTACATTCTCATCCTATTGAGAAGGTACTGGTTTTATGTGAAAAATGACTTCCGCGGATTGCATCAAATGTCGACGTTTTAAGACCCCCTAAGTCAGAAAAAATACACGCAGAAAAAGAACCTTAAATTTGACTGAAAACCAAGTTATATCTACCGATCTTCCTAGTACGTATATGGACAACATGACAGTTCAGTAAACGTTACAATTATAGGCAAATAAGTATGACTATCAATGATGGTTACTAGTACCGTTCCAGTCGCTATTCTGTACAGTTCCTACATGCTGCAATTACGAATTATCATGTCACGTTAACGAATAATATAAAAAGATCTGAATTATGTTATCGGCGTAGACTACAGTTAAAACAGCACTATAAATTGTGAAAAAGTATTGCTAAAAAATAATTAATAAATAAGCGTTATTTGTAAGTTATAATGTTTATAATACAATGAAAAGTTCGCCCGCAATGGGGGGAGGGGGGGATACGAACGCGTAAACCTAAGCACGCAAGTCAACAGTCTTAAACACTACACTAGTATACGAGTTGCGATCTGTAAAAAAATTTTGAAATGCATTTGTAACTGAGTGTGGTGACCTCGGAAACGACTTCTGAATACGCAACCATGCCATCGCGACACACAACTAAAGTTCTAGCATTTATAAAATCCCTTCCTTGCAAAGTGGGAATATAGAGTAATGTGAAGACTGCCACAGAAATGTCAAAAAGGAATGTTTTTACGTGATGCAATCCATTCATTGCCGATTGCGTCGTGAATTCACCCGGTGCTCTGCGCGGATAGGTTGCGTTGCGACTTTAGGGGCGAGTTAAGTAAACCGTACGGATCAGTAGCATGTACTGATCTTTCGGTAATGTCCACTGCACTACTATTGTAACCTCGGTTTAGCGGATTTTACATGTCGTTCAGTATGTAATACGAGGGAATAGAGTTTCATTTTACTGAAGGATAACCGTTGAATTAACCTTAATTTCATTGTGACATTTACGAAATGCTAAATGATTTTGACATTTTCACCCTCTTATTAAGAGCAGTTTATACTGTTACTGTTACAAGAAGCTCCTTACAATTCTTGATTACTAAATATTACATTTCTTTTTTCTGCGTGTAGTTTTTACGTCTATGTCTGTCTGCTGTCGTTGTCGTTGTCGTTGTTGTTGTTGTTGTTGTAGTCTTTAAACACGAAAACATTTGAAGGGTATATTCGATTGAATTCCCCTTTGGCGCACTTTATAAGGATATGAAAAGCAAGAACGAGTTCGTAAGCCAGGTTTTTTGGAAGAAAATTTAAGAAGTTAGAGCATTTTGAACATTTTTGAGACCACTTTTGTAAATATTTGAATTTTGTTTTATAAGCTATTTATAGTAGATCAATATGCGAACAATGTATCCCCATTACTATTTTTGATCAAATAAAAATGATTAAAGTTATCAAATTTTCAATTTCAAAAAATCAAACGAAAATTAACATTTGAAGGCAAACGGAGCGTAATAAGGGAAAAAGTCCAGAGAAAAAAACGTTACTTTTTTTTAAGGCCCTACAAGATTGCCTAAAGTACTTCTTAAATTTTGCTAACAAAAAATCGAAAATTAAAATTTTTATCGCAAAAAAAAAACGAATGAAAAAGCAATAACTCCATTTTGTGAAAAACAAAAGAAGATACGAAAAGAGATACATTGACAGCAACTGTGCACCTCAAAAAGAATAGCAAATTTTTCAGGAAATATTTTTTTGTAGGAAAAGTAGTTTTTGTTTTATTTTTGAAAAACAACATGAAAAATTAAAAAATTATATTTGAGTAGAACGTTACAATGTACGAGAATAAGTGAGAAGAAATGTATTGAATCAAAAAAGATTTACAAATGTCTTACGAATATTTTTTTGTCAGAATAAGACTGTTTCAATTTCTATGCATATTACGAATTGTCATATGATAAATATATCTGTACTTTATTTTGCAAAATCTAAATACCCAATCCCAGGCAGAGGTACATAAAAAATGTATTATATTTGATATAAAGTGTTGAGCATAAAGTAGAAAATTTGACATTTTAGGCAGTATCTAGTGCGAAACAAGAGATACATGATGAGAATGGGTCCGCTAAATCTGAAAGAGATTTAACACAAGAGAGTTAAAAATTGCAAAATTACAGTTGGGGATTTGTTGATCTTTAATTTTGATAAGCCTGTGCACGAATGTGGGAGAAATGCAAAGACCGAGCGCAAATATGCGAATGCACGCATTTGAGAAAAATACGAAGTCCGAGCGCGTAGTGCGAGATAAATGCACCATCGAGCGCGAAGCGCGAGAACAAACAATCTCGCGCCCTAGGTGCGCTCAAACTTGCTGGCGGCGACCAGCAGGCGAAGAGAATGTGTCCGCGCACGGGTTAATTTTTTTATATGTTTCAATTCTGTTCTTTTTTAAGAACATTCAATCGGAAAAATTCAAAGTTTTTTTATACTTTTTTTCTTAAATGTTATGTCTTCAACTTGAAATTCATATTTGAATGCCTTATACGGAGAAAAATGGATGTACTAAATACTATATGGATTTTAAAAGTAAGATCATCTAAGTATTTAGGTGTAATATTAATAAGAAGTTTAACTTTTCTTAAATTAAAGTTCAACTGCTGTATTAAAATTATGAATATAAAAATATTTAGAGCTATAGTCCTATATTTACAAAACCATATATTAATAAGTTTCATATAAAATTCTTTCTATGTATAAACGTCTACGAACAAAGGGGATCTAAACTGAAAAACTGAAATCAAATATGAATAGAAGATTCAATCGTGAATCACATAGCGTGCAGTTCTCCAATTACAATAGACCCACTTTGTCTCTCAATTTCCTCTTTCTCATTTATCTATCCAATCTAAAATTTCTATATCGATCAAATGTATTGATTTATATTTCACGCTTTGGTACGTATGGTACGTTGAATAAATTATAATAAATGTCACTACTGAAGATTTCCAGGGATCATAGTTCCCTTATTGCCAATTTTTATTTTCTCCTTTTTATCCCCCCCCCCCCATATCTTTATTAAAATTCCTTAAAATCTCTAAATTTAAGAATCTTGTCAATTTTTTTCATTTTCGTTTTTGAAGATGCGATTAATTAAAAGCACAAAAAACCTTATGTGAATTGAGAAATATTCATGTTTCTTGAATACTCTTGCGGGGTTCAAATAAAACTCACAAAGAAGATTCATCAGTTTTTACCAAATTAGGCTACTTTGTTGTTTTACATAGAAAGGGGGAGGGTCGGTAAGGCCGGTTTTTGGCCTAATTTATTTTTGGACCAAATAATCTGAAAAAATCATGGTAGTATCTTATAAGTATCCCGAATCGATTGCACGCTAAACGGACTACCCTCCACCCCCCAGCCACCCCTACAAATATAGGAAAC
>NC_046666.1:66043320-66062810 GCF_010883055.1 Belonocnema kinseyi | reverse complement strand
CTCGGGATACTTATAAGATACTACCATGATTTTTTCAGATTTTTTGGTCCAAAAATAAATTAGGCCAAAAACCGGCCTTACCGACCCTCCCCCTTTGGTATTTTCAAACAAAGCTCGTTATAATTTGAAAAAGATTTAGAATCTCTTAATTATTTTGGATAAAACATCGTTAGATTTAAAGAAAGATTAAATTTGGTTGTATAATTGTTTTTGGGGAAAGTTTTTAAGGAAGATTTACAATTTTAGAACAACTAATGATTATCTGAACGTTTTTCATTGTAAATAGGTTATTTAAAAAAAAAAACAATTTCAAAGAATATTTTCAATTTGGAACAATTTTTTTGTTACTTCATCTTAGTGTTTATCGTCAAAAAAATTTTTTTTTAATTTAAAATCTCATAGAATTAATCAGATAGCCATTATTATTCAGATTATCATTCAATCATTAAATTCGGTATTTTTATACAATTGTTGGTTTTATTGGGGGTTTGAACTGGAAATCGGTACTTCTAATAAAAAAATCCTTGGATTTCAAGGAAGGTACACACATTTCGAATCGTTTTAGGTTATGTTTAAATTTTTAAGAGGATTGACAATGTTGAACGATTTTTTGTTATTTTGTGTTTGTGTTTTCCGTCTAAAATTTTTATTGCTTATAAAAAATCATTAGATTTCAAAGAATATTCACAGCATTTGAACAATAAATGGTATGTTATTTTATTCTTTTTTATCTGAAATGAATAATTTTAGAAAAAATGCAACGTTTTGTTTGTCCATGCAGAAACATAATATCAATTCTGAAGTTAAGATATGAATTTTCATCTATAAAAAAAGAAAGATTTCCCTTTCTCGAAGAAAAATTTATCTATTTTCTCCACAATTGAACTGCTGAAGTACTGTGATCTGTGTATTTGAAACTTGTCTTGATGCACTTCGTTTTGACGAAAAATGAAAAAAGGCCTTGTGAAACCACACCTATACTCAGAATATAGGTAGATATATAATAAAAAATAATGTATCAATAGTTATATATTGTTACCTGAGGACATTCGCATCATTTTGATCGATCATCTGTATTGTCTGCTTGTGGCTTCGAATAATACAATTTAGTATTTCTTGGTCACGTGAACTATAGTACCTAGAGTCGTTATGGTACATAGCCACACGTTTCTTTAACGTATGTTCTCCCGCCTTGAAGAAATGACACGTGCTAAAGAACAGTATGTATATGCAGAGTAATTTGCTTTTTTATGTTGTCATGCCTCTGAATTAATAATTTCATTGTAATTTGTGTGGCTGTCGATTAAAAATGTGCGCAAATTTCTATAAACGATAAAATGTATATAGTCTATAGGTGGCGAGTATACCGAGTGTTCTACACATCACCTGCCTATAGTCGGGCTATTACACAATCATTTTCAGTCAATTTTTTAGGAAAAAGTCACTATAGTTACTTTATAAAGGAAAAGGCAACTTCGGGCTATTTAATTGGACTTTCATCTCTTTTAGCAGAAATTGAATGGTTTTGTTGTTGTTGAAAATGCAACTATTTGGTTGAAAATTAACAATCTTTCTTAATTTCTTTTTTGGTAGAAAATTTATCTCCTTGGTTGAGCAGTCATATTTACAGTTGAAAATTCATGTATTCTGTTGAGATTGGAATATTTTCACAAATTTTTGAAATTTAAAACATTTCATATTGAATTCAGTATGGTGTCAACGCGAGGGGTACACAACTTCTGCAATCGGTGTACAAAGTACATTGCAATCACCCTGCTCTCACTTTGCAATTACTGTAATCACATTGCATTTTCAAAGTGCAGTCATGCATTCGGTGTGCGCTGCATTTTGAAGTTATGTACTCCTCGTGTCAACGGCACTCAGAGAAAAGTCATCTTGTGGCAAAATGATCTTTCTTGAGGCAAATGGGAATACCTCTTAAATTTTAAGTTAAGAAGATGTTCGTTTGTCCCAGAAGCATCTGTTCGCAACAAAAATTATTCTTTTGCAACAAACTTCGCAAGAGGATGATGGTTTTGTTTCGATACAACTTTTTCGCTCTGGGTGGATTTATTTATCTTGTGTTAAAATTAATTAAAATTTGTTTTCTCATTAATTATATCATTTATTCTAGCAATTGTGCCCTTAATTTCCCCTCCGAGGTTAGCAATAAAATGTAATCTAAACTGGTAAATACAAGTCGACAAATTAACACTACAACGACCGTATATTTTTATATTTTAACGATTCAGTCTGTGTCCAATAGCTAAGGAATAGCAAGAAAGAGAACAAGCAAAGGGTCAAAATAACCCACCTTGGTCGGCCTAGTGTTAAATATATAATGAAATAGCAGATAAGTGTTTGTATTTACATTGCAGGCCTCTTTCTATGTGAACAGTAGTCACTTATATGTACTTTTTAGCTTAAATTAGTCACATTTCTCTCTTTTTCAAGTGCATTAGTCTGTGGCAGCTTTTTCGATAGATTAACTACTATATTATTAGGATTTACAGACACATTCTACATGTAAATAAAAAAAAATGACCTTTACTATATAGTTGGGACTATTTGTCATAAAGTTTTTTAGTTAAATTCCCTTTCTAATGATCACTTTACATAACTCTAAACATATACATTAAATGAGTATGAACTGTAAACAGATATTTCATAATTCCTGTGCTGGTATTACTGGTTCCCTTTCATTAACTCATCTTGACAAATAAGAGACTTTACTGCACTGTTGATATATATCAGGAATTCCCAAGCTGTAATCCATGTTCGAATGTGCTATTCTGTAGAGTAATTTGAAGAATAATCGAAAGTCGTATTTTTAAGTGGTGAGGTTTTAAACATGTGAAATTGAAACTGGGGCTATATGAAATAGGAAATAGTAGGATCTTATTTGTACTTCTCTTAGTTCCAAACATTCTTGAAACTTTTCAAGTCCTTCTCGGTACAACCGTCAATCAATTTTTATACGACAACCACAAAGACCTTGACCATTGTGTAGGAAAGTACCGGCGGAAACAGTTTCAGTATCATTATTAAAACTGCGATAAAACTAGTGGAGCGAGAACCGACCGATCCCTTTAAACATTAATGTCATAGCATATAATAAAAGGAATTTTTCAAGTTCACCGACTATGTCACTATGGCTTAGCAAGGTTGAATTGTTGCTTTCCAAGTACACACGTTTAATTACACATTTGTTTTAATTAATATTAGAACTTGAAATGGAAACCTCTCTACATTAGGGAAGAATGAAACTGTTAAATTTAATCGAATTGTTTCACTGAAAAAAATGGTTAGTTGCGACAAGAAGCTCCTTATTAGTAGAGTTGGTATAAGCTACAACTACTTCGATGGTAACAGTAACTAACCAGTTTTCTACGGTGACAAGTCGCCGTTACTCCTCATATAAAGGTTATGTTAGTGAAGATAGTAATTGTAGTTACAACAAATAAATTAGTTAGATTTACCAGCAATTTATTTATATAGTTGGGGGGGGGGGGCAGAGAAACAGAAAACGTTAAGAATTGAAGTTTGAAACTCAGCAACAGAATGCCATTTTTATTGTCTCGTAAAATAAATTATATATATAATCTTCTAATTAAACATTATTTTTATATCTGACTTCCTCTCTCTATTTTCTAATTTTCAATATGGTTATTGCATCTTACACTCAAAGGGGTGACGTGAATGGGGGGGGGGGGGTCGGAAAACACCAAGAATTTTATTTTAAAACTTAACAACAGATTGCCACTTCTTATTTGTCTCTTTTTCCGTATCATACGTTTTCAAGTTTATAACTTCAGAGTTGCACTTTATTAATGATTCTCATGTTCGTTAAAATTAAAAATCAGTATTCCACGCTGAAAAAATGGTTAGTTGAGACAACTATTTAGCTACATAGAACAGTAATTAATGTTATGTACAAAAGGTCGACACACAAAAATATTTCTTAGGGCGAAATGTAAAATGTAGAACAAAACTTTTTCTAGAATAAATCACTGAAGAGGGCCCATATATTGAGCCGAAACGTCTGATAGAAATATAAATGTTCTTCATCATTTACGAAACCCAAAGCCACAAAACCAAAACACTAAGAAATGAAGTAACAGAAAAACTGAATTCGAAGAAAGGAGCAGTGCGTGTTTTATGCAAAAATTGCAACCTGCCCTTATGTAAAAGTATTAAAGGAAAATCAGTGTAGGCGTATAATGATTTTCTTGTTATGAATTTCCTATAATTTTTTTACGATGATAGAAAATCCATGATAGAAAATCATGATATAGAAACCGATTATATGTTAATCATCATTAAAATAAATAATACTATACTATTTAAAGATTTAATGAATAGCGGGTCGGCAAAAATAAAATTGGTTTCCTTTTGAGAACCATGAACATTTTTTCTAATCCCTTGAAATGCCTTGCTACCTTTGGAAATATTTTTAAAAAGATATCCCTTGAAATCTTTTATATCCCTTGAAATGTTTGAAATTCTGTGGAATCTTTTAAAATAACTTCAAATCTTCAAAATCATTTAAAATGGGATGCAAAATTAATTAAACTTATTCATTAAAGTTTTCTAACACAAAAAACAGTTCAAAATTTCTATACATATCTTCGAAATCCTTGGTAATACAGTAAAATCCGTTAAATCTTGTGAAAGGTTTTGAAATACCTTAAAATACTTTCGAATCCCTTAAGGGCATGTGATACTTCGTCGTGTGGTCAATCGGGTCAATCGGGTTTGAAAAAGAATATTATCTTCACAGCCAGTACCCTATTTCCCGTAAAAGACCCCTACCTGGAGAGTTTTATCTAAATATCCCCTAATTTGTATTAAATTTCCCTCAAATTAAATGATCTAATCTTCTTATAAATTAAAACTTATTAATATACGAATAGAAAAGATTAACGGTGAAATATTTGAAATCTCCACAAACCCCAGCAATCTTTTTAAATCTTCAAGTCTTGTGTACACTTTAAAATCAAGTGGGAACAAGATCAGTTCTACTGCAAAAAGGAAGCTAAAAATGTTTTTATTGCATCAGCCCCACACTTGATAAATTTTAATCAAGGATATTAAAGAATTAAACTATTTTTCCATGATCTTTTGTCTGAAAATATTAATAAACTAGAACGATGTCGCTTTCCTGAAAAAGTATACACGCAGAAAAAAGAACCTTATAGATAGATTTTACCGATCCAGTCGCTATTCTGCACAGTTCTTCGATGCTGCAATTACGAATTATCATGTCACTTTAACGAATAATATAAAGAGATCTAACTTATGTTAACGGTTGGGAAAAAGTGTTGCTAAAAAATAATTAATAAATAATTAATAAATAACCGCACGGTTAATTCTTATATATATTTTCGGATATACTTAAATATAATCGGTATTTGTAAGTTACAACGCTTATAATTCAAATTAAAATTACGCACGCTATGGGGGGTCGGGATCGATCGCATAAACGTAAGTACGCAAGTTAATTGTCTTAACTACTACACTATTACACGAGTTGCCATCCGTAAAATAATTTCAAAATGCATTTGTAACTGAGAGGTGCGACCTCAGGAACCTCAGCTGAAACAGTTACAAAAACGTCCTGCTCCATTAAAGTCTCAAGTGTACGCGATCTGTGACGAAGTTGTGCAGTCCAAATTTTGTTATTTTTTATAAAACCCCTTCCTTGCTAATTGGGAATATGGCGTAATTTCACGACTGTCACAGAAATGTCAAAAAGGAATGTTTTTTACGTAATTCAATCCATCCATTGTCCGCGCGGATATGTTGCGTTTTTACGACTTTAGGGGCGAACTAAGCAAACCAATCAGATCTGGAATTATTCTAGCGCCAGTACTGAATTATTCGTGTCTGTCTCTTCACGCTGTATTAGATTAGCGCTCTTTTGACGCTGTCTATACCTACTAGATAGAAAAATCCATCACGCAGTTCTATGTAGACCCACTCACGTCGCTAGACAGAATTTGACATTGCATTAATATAAACATTCCGCCTAAAATCTAGCTTGGCTCTAGAAAGTACTTCTATTTGGACTTTGAAAAAGAAGACGTCATTTAAAAACTAATTAATAAAAGATAAAAAATTACATTTATTGCAGTGTTCAAATCAAAGGAAATAGAAGAAATAAAGTTGCCTGTGTTGTCAGTGCTGTCTCATAGAACAGATTTGTTAATTCAATTCATCACTAAGTACCGATTGATCTGACGCACTATACATTGTTTATTGGTAAACTATCGAATGAAAGACAAAGCTAGTATAAAAAATTATTGCTGTATAAAGACATTTTATCGTTAGGTTTTCTAGTAAAGTAATTTTCCTTTTCGTATGCCATGTATCCAGTACTCATGTACATTAAAATGACATATTACCTAACCTCAAATATTATGCAGTGCTACCAACAGCACTCAACTTTCATCATGCAATGCAATTTCAAAACTGCTATCAAAAAAGTTGGCAACAATAACCGGAAGCGAATTGCAAGAATCAGATGTTCGCCATGCCGCCATTCATGGTGAATACATTTCGTTTCGCGACCACGAGGTTTGGAGTTTTCCAGCTTCTTTTTTGACGTAAGAGCGTTGGAATCAAGAGTATCAAGAGCCAACCTCACAACTGGATTTTCTCATTTTACTCCATAAATACTAGAATTACCCTAATGATTTAAAAAATATGTAATTCTAGTGTTTATGGAGTAAAACGAGAATTCAATTTTTAATTTGACTCCTGGTTCCAAAACAGTTAAAATTAACATTTTCTTTTTCACCAAAAATGTTTGGAAGCATTCTGCAAAAAAAGCACAACAAGCTATATTCCATTACTAGATGCACTAGAACGCGCCAGTACCGCTGGTGTAGATAGTAGCTAGTCGATTGGAGCGTTACATTTGCGCACTGTCCCAGCATAGTTTCTCGAGATAGTGCCAGTATAGACTCGTGGTGGTCTAGGCTGGAACAGTATAGCGCCATGAATTATTTTCACACGGGATGTACCGATCTTTCGGTAATGTCCACTGCACCACTATTTTGATATCTGTTCAGTGAATTTTACATTTCTTGCAGTATCTAATATCAGGGAATAGATGTTTATTTTATTAAATGATAACCGCTAAATTAAACTTAATTTCATTGTGACATTTACGAAATGCTCTACATTTCTTGATAAGTAAATATTACATTTCTTTTTTCTACGTGTGTAGTAAAAAAGCCAAATGACAGATTTTGTCTAAATTTAATTTGTATAACATCAGTAACAATTATATAGAAGAAATGTGATATGTAAGGTTTCTTGGCAGGTTAAGAAAAATTGTATTGCATTCGAATTTTCTTACAAATATGTGTATTTATTGTAATTTAGGTACTTTCTGGAGTCTCTTAAACTCCTCTGTTTTCCTAAAATATTCTTTAGGATCACTATAAAGTGTTATAAATGAAATTTATAACATTAGCCTTATCAACATTTCGAATTTCTTTTTGTTATGAACCTTGTAGCTCACAATATCTTTTGTATACACTGTTAAAAATGTTTACAATTTTAATATACATTTCTATATTAATTTGAAAACCTCGGTATGAGAAATCGCGATTAAGACACTTTGTATATTAAATTTCATATACCGTATATTGATCATTGGGAATAAGAGTTAGAGATTTGCACTTTATGCAAATTAAAAACAATTTTGGCATTTATTTTCAATTATAAATAATAAAACGTAACATTTTTCGTAGATAAACATATGTGACACTCGTTTTTAAGTATATAAAGTTCACATAAGAAAATAATTAAGAAACCTAACCCCCAAGCACCTCACAGAAAAAAACAAAAGATAAAGTTTACGTCGATTCCAGGTGAAAGATTCACCGCAACAAAAATTAACCTTGCCGGATAAACTTTACATTAATCGAAGATAATTTCCGATTTTTAACCTGGCCAAGATAATCTTTCGCCTTATAAACGCTCCATTTTTATTCGAGATGTAGCGAGAATCGTGATGCTGGCGCTATCTATCGTCGTTTAACATCATTAAATTGGAGAGAAATGGGAGTTCCTATCTGTCAGTTGTTTTTGCGCTTTTTGATAAATGGTATTATAAATAAGTTCTAATTCGCCTACAATAGTGTAATTTGTTTCGGAGGAGATACTGTATCAGTAAGAACAATTCTTTTTCTTTTTTGTGTTGCTTATTCTACATGTTTTATCGAAATTTGCTCACTTTAGCGTGACGCACTAAACGAGATCAAAATTATTCTCCTAACCTGGTTAAAACTTTCGCCGAAATATATTTCATTTTTAACTGTTGCAAGTCTTAACTGCAACAAATTTTAACTTTTGTTTTTTCTGTGGTCTTTTAAATCTAATGTCCTGATTTAGAACTCGTATTCACTCATACTTTGCCGTTTTCCCATTGCTGCTAAGGACGCCGTAGCAGACGACAGCTTTTATTCCATCGTAGGATAAACTTTCGCCAACTAGCATGTAAACTTTAACAGCGGGAAATTTTACATGCAACAAAATTTAACTTCAGTTTTTTCTGTGCTGTACTCACGTTAAAATTATAAAATTACTTGGTGTTTTCACACACGCTGTTAGATTAAACTTCGATAAGATTTTTTAACATTTTAATATTTATTATTGATTTCTGCTGCGGTAACGTTATTAAATGAAAACAGATCTTTTTTCTGTCTCTTAAGTTTAGCAGAATAATTATGTGCTTTCTATCAAATTTCCTCTTTAACTTGCCATTTATCAAAATTTCTCATAAATATTGTCACTGATAAAAGCGAAATTGAGATTGATTACCAGTGACCGCAATTTTTATCGCATACAATATCCTTCCTTGCGGTAACTTCATAACTTCCGTTTACTTCATTTGAGAATGTTAATAATAGTTCTTTTCCAGCAACTTGAAATTCAGCGCGAAAGTTTTGTTATCCTTTTTTACTATTTTAGAGACTTTATGCTTTTTCTATGCTGTTGACATTCCGCTATATCGCGCATATGGTCGCAGTGTTTATCGCAGAAATGCAATTTCAAAGTACTTTTTGTTGTCTCGATTAGTTTAAACTCGTATAAATTTTGCCCGTTTTGCTTTTGGTAATTTTTTATTTTGAAATTAATTATCGGATGATAGCTACAGTTTTTGATGTAGACAGTTTATGAAGCAAGAGAATAGTTTACGTCTTTCAATTTTTTCAAAGATGATCTGAGAGTTAAATAAAGACGATAATATATTTTCGTAAAGTTAAAAAAGATACAACGATACAAATAAAAGAGAAACGCGTAAATTAGTATAGGAACCGCCTATTTATTAACTAAGTTACTAATTTGAGAGTTGAAAC
Organism: Belonocnema kinseyi; assembly: GCF_010883055.1. Classification (NCBI taxonomy): domain Eukaryota; kingdom Metazoa; phylum Arthropoda; class Insecta; order Hymenoptera; family Cynipidae; genus Belonocnema; species Belonocnema kinseyi. The sequence goes on along the minus strand of NC_046666.1, from coordinate 66,053,439 downwards.
GTGTTCGCACCAAAAACTATGATTGGTAACAGAGGCAGGAGACAGGAGTTCAATAAGAGTAACGTTACAAACAAATATAAAGTTTTATACGTTTCCTGATTATAAATTTTAATAAGGTCTGCAAATTATACGAAAGATGAACCTGCAACGGTACAGTTGAATAATAACTTAATAAGTATGAAAATCATTTTTAGGCATATTAGCACATATGTTTGAATACGGCCGTTTTTCATGTCTATGGAGCGAAATTGAAGTTCTCCTTTTTAACTGATAGGTATGTAATAGCCAATATATATCTATGACATCAGAAATAATGAATATATCGATGTATTCTACGAAGAATAGGCTATCTTTTTGGTACCATTAAGAATTAAGCTAACTTCGTTTTGTATGAAATTTAGTTGACACGTAGAAGTATTAAAATAAATAAAAATCTTTTAAAATTTCTTGTTTTGAATGTTATAGGTGCCTTAATTACATTATAAACTGTAATACCAAAAGCTGAAGTTTTGAATTCGTTGGAAATACTTCGAAAAATAATACGTTATTTATTCCTCTTGAACACTTAGCTGAATGAAGTTAGCCTAATTCTTAACGGGAAAGAAAAGATAGCCTATTCTTCGTAGAACTCATCGATATATAACAGCTGATATGTAACAGTAATTATATATCTATGACTTTATAATTATTGACTGCATAGATATACATATGGCGATAACATACCTATGACCTTAAAAAGCGGCACTTATAAGATCGCTTCCATAGGCATAATCAACACGGACCTATCCATGCATTTGTCAGGTAAAATATATTAATTTCACTGCCCTACATGAATTTTGCGAATAAGATGGCACCTAGTGTTTCCGAATTAATTTTTCGTGCTGAACGCGTATCTGGGTTCAGAAACTTCACGTCACGTTTTTGAGAAAATAGGGGTTGCAACCCCTAAAAGCGGCGTTTTTAGCCATTTTTGAACAATTGTAGAGCTGAAACATGACGTGCTACAAACTTCGCTATTATCAGAAATTAAGGCCATGTCATGAGTGGGTCATGTGGCCAGATTCCTATCATACAGCCACTTTTTTTATTTCCCAACTTATTTTCACATGAATTTGAAAAAGTTGAAAATTGGGGATAATAAATAAGAACCACTAAGTGGGTCTGGATTTTAATTTTAGTAATTATGAAAAAAGCAAAAAAGAACATTTAAAGAAAATGGCCGCCAATTCTTGGTGCCACTGTCATAACGAAATAAACCTAAAAATTGTATATAACCGCACGCATGTGACATCTACACTTAACTGGTGATAATTCTAATATCAGATTTCGTTTTTTTAACTTTTCAAGTACACATGTACGATGAGAAACCATAAAAAGCCTGCATATGAGCTAAGTACTGTAAGAACGTCAGCCATCTTGGTTTGACGTCATACATGATCCCGAATCTGATCATTATGATCACAAAAGTCGATCATTCACTTCGGCCGATCAAAATGCTCTTGAATTCGGTATCATTTTTGTTAAATCTCAAAATGATATTGATTTCGGTCTGATTTTGAACATTTTTTTTTGCTGTGCTTAGTATCACAAATTGTCAACTCGATGTGGCGCTTCGTGTAAGATTAAGTGAGGAAATAAAAAAAGTGACATTAATCGCATGCGCCCTTAGAGCGGTGGTGTGTTTTTGTTGAAGCCAATATTCAAGCAAATCCGTTTGAATTTCAAAAAATCTTCTGCCATATTGGATCGCAATTTTGATAGTTTTTAAATGTAACTGCATATTCGTAATCAGCGACCCTAAAAAAGCCCCCGAGTAACAAGTTTCAAACGAATACGATTGAATTTGGAAAAAATGGTCCGCCATTTTGATTGTTTGAAACCTAATTGAATATTCGTTATTAGCGATCCTTAAAATCTTTAAAAGCACTGCGCATTTTATCATCCTGGGCGTGGGTGTAAGTGTGTTAAAGTCCTTTCTGTTTTCATTTTCTTCCTCCACCCCTAGACAAATAACACCACCCGCTCTAAGGGCGCATGCGATTAATTTGACATTGGGCTCATGTGAAAGGGCTTGTTTCAGCCTTTAATTTCTGATATTAGCGAAGTTTGTAGACCGTCATGGTTCATCTCTACAATTTTTCAAAAATGGATAAGAGCGCCGTTTTTAGGGGTTTCAACCATTATTTTTTCAAAGACGTGACTGGAAGTTTTTGAACCCTGATTCGCGTTCGGCGCGAAAATCCATTTGGAAACACAAGGTGCCATCTTATTTTCATCAAAAAAATTAAAATTTGCAGGACAGTGTTAACAGGTAAGAGGGCCATAGTTGACCCGTGAATATTTTTTAGTACACATCAATAAAGTCCCTATTTTCCCCTAAGAATTCTTTTCCTCCTTTTTCTAATTTTTTCTGGGTAAATATGCCCTTACTTACTTTTCTGGTTAGAGTAGCCAGAATTCTCTTTATATTAACTAGGAATTCTGACTAAAACAATCAGAATTCTGATTACTTTAACCAGAAAAAATAGTAAGAGCATATTTAAACAGAATTCTGGATGATTTAACCAGACTTTTTTTGAGTGGTTGATTCGAGATTTGGTTCAAAATTAATGCATTTTCTTGATATTTCGTTTTTTATTATAGGATATTACTATTCATTTATTTAATTTATTAATTAAGCTTAAAAAAAATTAATTTTCATATTTTTCGTAAAAAAGTGAAACATTTGGCTAAAAGTTGAACTATTTTGCTAAAAAAAAAATTGTTGTAGTTGATTGATTTCTCTTATAGAAAATTTTAATTATATTAAATTTAATGCAAATGCATATGAAGTCATTTGCATGAACGATATTGAAATTTAATATACATAAAAATATGACAAGCTACACATCTTATATTAAATTTAACTCTTAGTGACCACACTTCTGTGGAGTAACACGCTGACCACAGTTGGGTCCGAAGGATCCAGGCGACAAAAATCACTATAAAAATAAAACTATTAAATATTTTTACTTGAAATTTTTTTTAGAACTTCTCAAGAAGTAACTTTAAAAGATCATGTAGGTCTTATTGCCAAAAATTACATTTAAATACACTTTAAAAAATGTTGAAGTCCAAAAAGTAGAAAAAAAGACTATTTTCATTTAAAAATTTATAACTTTTATAATTTTCGATATTAAGGTAGTTGTCGCACGACAATAACATTCAAAAGTTTACGCTCAGATAGATGCAAGAAATGATCTCTTCTACACTGTTAAAAATGTTTGCAATTTTGATATACAGTTACTACACATTTGTATACTAAATCGAAGAACTCGGTCGATGAAATAGTTATTGCGAGGCTGCGTAGTAAATGTAATATACCTGTATATTGATCAATTCTTAGAAGAGCCAGGTAATTTCACTTTACGCAAATTAAAAATAATTTTGGCAGTAAAGTTTAATTCTAAATAATAAAGCATTATATGTATTTCTAGTTGAACATAAATTATACTGGGTTTCAAGCGGGTTCAATTAAGTACATAATTAAGACACCTGACCTAAAAGCAGCAGTACTCACGCAAAAATTCTGACATTCGCAGTGAATTTTGATGGAAACCCCACCCGTACGTTGCACTTTGATTATAAATAAGAATTTAGTTGATGAGTTGTAGGTTATTATTTTAGTTTTAAATATTTTACAAGATTTGAATACATCAGAAAACTTTCAACTTTTATGCACTCTATTTTACTATGCATGTATATTATTTTACAAGATAATGGTATATTAAATTTACTACACGTATATGCATATTGCTTCCATTACATTTATCGTAAAATCGCTATAGAAATGTTTAACAGTGTAACCATTGGTTAAAAAATGTTTAATGAGTTTGTACACTCGCATAGAAGCGTCATATATAAGAATACACACATTCACAGTAACAGTTCGTAAGGGAACGATAGTGGCAACGTCGCATTCTCATTCTCGAATTTGATCTACTTCAGATTTAGCGAGTACATTGGTATTTTAAATTTGATACTGTTTTGAGCAGTGTATCATCCCAGGTGGAAATACACCACCAGCCCAGTACTAGCCCAGTACAGCCTGCCGGAGTTCCAGTACTGGCTTGTAATCCTTGGCAGTACTGGCGTGCCAGTACTATTTTCTTAATACTTGCTAATGGCACTGCTTAGAATGAATACATAGATTACATTTTTAAACATTATATTACAGATAAAGTTTCTAACGCTAAGGGGGACCTAACCTACATATCTATACCACCTAAATCTATCCCCTAGCAGTCGGGAGTGCTAACCACTGCGCTAAATCGACAAGTTAAAACTTGGTGAAAAAGCTACACTGTAAAAAAACATTTGTGTAAAATTACAAAGCTTCGGAAAATTAAATATTGTATCATTGTAAATATCACACACTTCACTGTGTGATTTTACAAAAGTATGTGAAATTACATCCTCTAGCGATGTAAATAAAAGGACCCTCGAAGAGCAGTATAATATTACATACTCGATAAAAACAAAATTACACATTCCCTCGTACGAACTTTATATTCAGAAGAGAAAATTCAGTCGCAGCGTGTAAAAATACCATGCGTCGGTAAAATCACTTTCCTGTGATTGAAAATTACATCGAGATTTTTAATTTTACCAAAGATCTATAATTTTATCCTGGCGGAAACTGTAAAATTTTACATTTATAATTAATTTAAAATTGCCTTTCATATTTTCTGCTATTGGAACGGAAAAAATGCGGTTATTCAAAACGTATATTTCATATTTTTCTTACGGAATATTTAAACATTAAAAAATACCCATAGTGTCTTATGTGTTTTAGGTAAGTGGTAACGTGTCCGGCTTGTGTTTCTTCAATCTCCATGAAATTCTACGAAGTTTGAGCTTTTCAAGTGTTCGAAACCTGTCGCCCTGATAAATTTTATTTTATTCTTTCAGATGATGAATTTTACATTTTCGCGTGTAAAATTATCTGCCGAATTGGAATATCACAACAGATTCGTAAAGTTACTCCGATACACGAGGGTCCTTTTATTTACATCCACCAGAGATGTAAATTCAATAGATTTTTTTTGCAGTGTATCCTCATAAGCTACAGTTCTGAAAAGTTCAAGTACAAAATTTTGAGCTCTCTTTTTGTAATTATTTATTATTATACGACGTTACGTGAATGTAAAATACACGAACTTCCAACAGGAATATCAATGAAATAATTATTAAATAAATAATTTTAATCGACTACAATTTTTCTTCGTGTAATATTTTATTTTCTCGTGTTTTAGACCATTTAAAAAGTTCTGATAATAACATTTAATGAGCATTTAAAATTTATATCCACGGAACTTAGGAATTTTACCACGTTGCGCAACCATTTTTTTAATAACAATTTTCTTTAAACCTTCGTGTAACGTCTTGTTTTTTAGGTGTTTCAGACTATTCTACAACGATTAAGACATACATCCAATGTAATTTTTTCTGAAATTTAAACATTTTTCATGGAGGTGGAACTTAGAATATTTTCCTTAAAAAAGTAATAGAAAAAAAATGTTTTCACCTCAATATTGTATAGTCAATTTCTCGACATCTTAAAACACCCTGACAACATTTGTAGACGTGTTTTTTTAAGTCTATTTTTGTACTACTGGCATAATGTCGCCCGAGTCGTGCAGCCAACGTTCTGCCAGTACTGGGCGAACCACCGCCTGTCTGTACTGGTGGGCAGTACTGGGCCAGTACTGCACCGGTGGTGAACTCCGACACACTACCGACCTTTCCACCTGGGATGTAGAAAAAATATTTTGTTCAGTTGAAGATTTAACTGTTTTGATAGAAATTCCTTTTTTTAAATTAAAAATGCAACTGGTTTGTTGAAAATTAATCTATTTTGGTTAGGGATTTAACTATTCTGGTAAAAATTATTTTGCTAAAATTTCAAACTTTTGGTGGAATGCAACTGTTTTCTTTTTAAATTCAAATCATTCTTAATTACTTAAAATATCTATTATTACGTTCTTTGTTGAGAACACGGAGAAAATTGCATGATCAAACGTAACATCTAGAATTAGATGTTCAGGATTAACATATTTTATGTTTAACTATAGGACACTAATCTAGATTTCAAAGTTAGCATCTGTAGATCTTAAGATATTACATGAATGGTTATGTCAAATAACGCATGTAAATATTTGAGAAGTTTACTTATTTATGGCCATTTAAGGCCATGTGACGAGTGGGTCACGTGACTAGATTCCTACCTTACCGCCACCTTTCTTATTTCCCAACATATTTTTACACGAAGCGTCACATCGAGTTAAAAATTTGGGATAATAAATACGAAGTGTATACACTGTCGGTACCGGTAAAAAAAATTGTCGGTACCGGTAAAAAAATGTCCGGTGCCGACAATTTTTTTACCGGTTTATTTAGAAAGCATTATATTTTCTAGCAAGGTAGCGGCAGAGCGCGCATATTCATGGAATTCATGAAATTCAAGAAATTACTGCAATTCAATGAATTCATGGAATTCAAGGAATGCATGAAATTTAAGGAATTCATGAAATTCAATGAATTTATGCAATTCAATGAATTCATGGCATTCAAGGAATTCATGGCATTCAAGGAATTCATGCAATTTAAGGAACGTAGTAGCTAGCCTGCCGGTACCGGCAACATTGTTATTTGCCGGCTTTTTTTCCTTTTCCTGTTTTTTACAATTTTTTTAAAATCGTATACTGATGCATACGAAAGTGAGTTTTACGCATTTTAGAGTAGGGCCATGTAATTGAGGAGTTATTTGGAAAGTTTGTAGCTTTTGAAGCTTTTAATGGAACGTTCTATGTATAAATGACTTTTTATCGTTGATTTTCAACTCAAGAATTACTATTGACGACTCGTGGGAGCGGAAATGCACCCCTGTGACTGGTGACAGAGATAATGTAAGGTCACACCCCTACCTCTTTTCCAACGCCACTTGGGGGGCGGGAAGGCACCTCTGTGACTGGTGACAAAAATAATGTAAGGTCGCACCCCTACCCCTTTTTACAACGCCACGTGGGGAGTGGAAAGGCACCTCTGTGACTGGTCACAGATATAATTTAAGGTCGCACCCCTACCCCTTTTCCAAAGCCACGTGGGGCGAGAAGGAACCCTAGTCTCTGGTCACAAAAATAATGTAAGGTCGCACACATACCCTTTTCCAATACCACGTGAGGGCGAAAAGGCACCCCTGTGACTGGTCACAGAGAGAATGTGAGGTCGTACCCCTACACCCTTTTCCAACGCCACTTTGTGGGAGGGAATTCCCCTCTGTGACTGGTCACAGAAATAATGTAAGGTCGCACCCCTACCCCTTTTTCAACACTATGTGAGGCCGGAAGGCACCGTAGTCACTGGTCACAGAGATAATGTAAGGTCGCACCCCTACCCCTTATCCAACGCCACGTAAGGGCTTAAAGGCACCCTAATGACTGGTCAAAAAAATAATCTAAGGTCGCATGTAGGCTCTACCTTTATAGGCCAGTCAACGAAGCTGAGTGAGGAGGCTTAAATGGAAATAATTTATAACATTGAACTTAGTTGTCAGGAAGCTTCCTTAGGGGGTCTTGAAACACCTCCCAAAATTCAGTAAATTGGGGGGGGGGCTCGAGTCGCCATCTTCCAATATGGCGGTGATTTTATGTTTTTAGATTTTCCTTGGAAACGGCTGTTTTTAAAGCAAAAATAGTTATATAATAGAACACTCTGAATTTTCTTCTGAATAAAAAAGGTTATATAAAATATTGCAATAAAGTGAATAGTTTGCCCGAAAAATTGAAAAGATTGAACATTTTTGGCAGTTCATTATTCTTGCTTTTATGAGCGATTGCCTCAGTGAAAACGAGTGCAGTTTATTGTTTCGAGCTTGGCTGAAGGTAAGCTACCAAGCAATATCGATAATTTCGTTGTAGCTATATTATTTATTTAATACTGAAAATTATTTTGATCATTTACAACGCTTAATTTGAAGAAGTTGCTTTCATTTCTCGAAGTAGGGACTTTGTCATTTACCTTTCCTGATGTCTTAGCAATGCACCTGCAAATTTTCGAAATTTTAAATTAATTTTTTGATATTAAAAACCGCCTTTTTTTGACCTGTGTCAAAATTCTCGACAAATCCGAGTTGAGTCTGGGGTTTGAAGTAATAACAATGTATTTACTGCAGGCCTACTTTTTTCTTCAAACGGTAGAAAATATAATGCACCCATCGTAAATAATCTCAACTCCTTCCATATGCCTGGGACCATTCGAACTGCATTTCCCAGGGCATGAAGCGACCACGGTCATGTGGCCACAGGCGACTATCGACGTCCCTCTTCCGCCAATGCAAATACGCCAGGGCAAGCGAGAGAGTAACGGGCTTGTTAGTACAGTCAAGCACAGTCATTTCTATTTTTGTAAGAGAACCTTTCTTCTCCCGCTAACATTTCACATCTATTAAACGCGTTTTTTGTATCAGAAAAAATCATATCATTACTGATTTTTGCATGAAGCATTCCAAAGGTGCTCCAATGATCGTATCAAAATTCAGTAATGATCGGATTCAAATTAAGCTTACAATCAAGATCTGAAGTGAATTTAAACCTTTTGTTCGACACGCCTCGAAAATACTTCTGGCTTCACATCTACTGTTGTTTATGTAGAAAGCCATTTGTAAAATAATAATTTCGAAGACAATCTAACAAGAACAGAAAATTATTAACATTCCATGAAATAATTCTGATTAATACTTCAAGGGGAAGATAATAAAATAACCATTTTTGTATCTCCATTCTTCTCCCGCTTACATTTCACGTCTGTAAACGCTTATTATTATTACCATTAGTACTATTACTATATATTTACTATTTTTAATTAAAAAATTACTTCGGAAAAATGTATTTCGTAACTAAACGCTTTCACTAAATTAAAAATATTGGCTCAGTGTAAAATATTAATTCATGCTACTTTAAATTTTTTTATAACAAACAATAATAATTGTTTTATATTGATCAATATCTGACGGTTTATTCAAGCCGAATAAATCAAAACCGGTTTAGTGTCTAAGTAAAATGTTTCAATTTAGATGTTTAAATAGCAATTGGACCCTTATTATTTCTAGACGAAATTTGAGTAATTTTAATAGGTGTTTGGAAGTTTTGAAAAGATTGAAAATTAGTTGAAAACTTGAAATGATTTCATATAATTTAAACGAAGTTTGTACCAACAAAATTTGGCTAGTCGAACCGAAATTTCGGTGCAAATAGGCACAGTCTAATTTAAAATAAAATGTCGATTTTTGCAGATTTAAAAAAAAAGAGAAACTTTTTAAAAATTAAGAAAGGCTTCAAAAGAATAAAATATTTTCGTTAGATTCCTAGGAAAATTGAAAACAATTTTTTTATTTTAGAATATTATTTACAAAGAATACTTAAAAAGATTTAAAAAGATTTCCAAAATTGTTAAAAGAGTCTAGAATATTTTAACATAATTTTTTATAATTTGCGAAATTTCTAAAAGTGGAACGAAAAATTCTATTGATTTCAAAAGACATGCAGAGGTTTGAAAAACATTCCAAAAATAATTTGAAAGTTGCATACATTTAAAATAAATTCTAGATTTAACAAGATTTTGAAATAAACTTTGAAGTTGAAAATGGAACTAGTTGAAAATTCGTTTGATTTATTTGTTAACTGTAAAGCTTGATTATAAGCTTACTTTTAATCCGATCATTACTGAATTTTGATACGATCATTGCAGCACCTTTGGAATGCTTCATGCAAAAATCAGTAATGATATGATTTTTTTCTGAAACAAAAAAAGCGTTTCATAAACGTGAAATGTTAGCGGGAAAAGAATGGAGATACAAAAATGGTTATTTTATTATCTTCCCCTTGAAGTATTAATCTGAATTATTTAATGGAATGTTAATAATTTTCTGTTCTTGTTAGATTGTCTTCAAAATTATTATTTTACAAGTGACTTTCTATATAAATAACAGTAGATGTGAAGCCAGAAGTATTTTGGAGGCGTGTCGAACAAAAGCTTTAAATTCACTTCATAGCTTGATTATAAGCTTAATTTTAATCCGAT
>NC_046666.1:66037895-66043220 GCF_010883055.1 Belonocnema kinseyi | reverse complement strand
TATTGGATATTGTTGACAGATGACAATACGCCAATTAGCACAAATGGTAAGTTCCGACAGTGCCTACAAATGTGCCTACTGGCCGCTAGATGGCAATACCGGGTTCATATGTATACACCTGGTATATATAAGCCACCATTACTACATGTTATGATCAAAATTACCAGGCACAAAATTTAGTTTTTTGCAGAATATCATAGCACTTAATTACACAGTAAAAAAAAGTGTTCAAAATGATACCGAAATCAATATCATTTTGATATGCAACAAAAACGATACCGAATTCAAGAGCATTTTGATCGGTCGGAGTGAATGATCGACTCTGGAGATCATAGTGATCTGATGCGGGTGAAGTATAAAGTCAAACAAAGATGGCTGACGTTCTTTGAGTACTTTAGCTCATATGCAAGCTTTTTATAGTTTCTGATCGTGCAGTTAGATACAATTTTTAGGTTATGTCGTTATGACACAGGCGCCAAGAACTGGCGGCCATTTTGTTTAGCCTGACAAATGAACTAAAAAATAAGATCAAATTGATCTGAATGGACAGATCATAATAATCTGGAGAGTCAAATGGTCGATGGAGCAAAATGCTCTGCAACAAAATTGATCCTTTTTTTATTGTGTAGCACTTAATTAGCACTAAATTACTGCGCAAAGGAGAATTCGATGACGATAATAGTTTCCAATTTTTTTATAACAGTAACCTGGAGCCAGCATTACCACACGTTTTTTGTAAAAAAAAGTGCCCGGATTTTATGCATAGCACAAATCCAGAGCACTTAGTTAGCACTAAATTCCTGCACAAAGGAGAACTTGATATCTAGAATATTTTCCGAGTGTAATTTACCAGTCAATTGAAGCCAGCATTACTTCATTTCTTTGGCGAAAATTACCGGGCACACACTGAGAGAAATGAATTGGCGGTACAACAATATTTATAACTTCATTCGTTATATTTTATTGTTGGTATAGATACAGCCATACATGATGTTTGTTTTGAACATCCGATTCTTCTTGCTTATGAAGACAGGCGCGCAGACGCGAGCGAGATACGACTGTGGTAAACTAAACAAAGTGAGTCGGGTAAATCAGTCATACAGAGTGTATTGCTAAATGACGAGATTTTAGAGATAGCTCGCTTAGACAAATGTTTAATAGGATTACACATTTCATATAATAGCAATACGTATATTGCAATTTTGTACCTCAAATATTAACAGGTTGTATTTACAATATTTCAGTAAGTGTATCCCTTACTCTTTATGATTAAAGTACACGTGTTATATTATGAATGTACTTATAATTCTATAACCTACGATCGTATGGTTAAATCAATGATACTATTTCTATCAGTGCGAGATTTAGTTTTTGCAGAATAAATTTGCATTTAACTAGCGCTAAATTCCTGCGCAAAGCAGAACTAGATATCACTAATAGTTTCCGAGTTTCATATACCTACCATTTACATGAAGCCAGCATTACTTCATATTTTTGGCGAAAATTACCGGGCACAAAATTTAGTTTTTGCAGAATATATAAGCGCTTAATAACACTAAATTCCTGGACAAAGCAGAACTTGACATCACTAATAGTTTCAGAGTTTCACATACCAGAGTCACCTGCAGCTCGCATTACTACACGTTTTTGGTAAAAAAAAAAGTATCCAGATTTTTTGCATAGCACAAATCCAGAGCACTTCATTAGCACTAAATTCCTGTTCAAAGGAGAATTTGATACCACTAATAATTTCCGAGTTCACACACGAGTCACCTGAAGCCAGACTTACTACAATTTTTTGGTAAAAAAAGCGCCCGGATTTTTTGCATTGCACAAATCCAGATCACTTAATTAGCACTAAATTTCTGCGCAAAGGAGAATTTGATATCACTAATAGTTTCCGAGTTTCACATACCAGAGTCACCTGAACCCAGCATTACTACAGGTTTTTTATTTTTAAAAAGTGCCCGGATTTTTTGCATAGCGCAAGTTCAGAGCACTTAACTAGCACTAAATTTCTGTCAAAAGAGGAATTTGATTCAACTGATAATTTCCAACTTTCACATACTAGTCACCTGAAGTCAGCATTACTACACGTTTTTGATTTAAAATATCGGGCGCAAAATTTAGTTTTTGCAGAATATATTAGCACTAAACTAGCACTAAATTCCTGTGCAAAGAAGAACTTTATATCACTAATAGTTTTCGAGTTTCATATACCAGTCATCTGAAGCCAGCATTACTACACGTTTTTGGAAAAAAGTGCCCGGACTTTTTGCATAGCACAAATCTAGAGAACTTAATTCGCACTGAATTCCTGTCCAAAAGAGAATTTGATACCACTAATAATTTCCAAGTTTCACATACCAGAGTCACCTGAACCCAGTATTACTACACATTTTTGTAAAACAAAGTGTCCGGATTTTTTGCACATCACAAATCCAGATCACTTAATTAGAACTTAATTCCTGTCCAAAGAAGAATCTGATATCACTAATAATTTCCGAGTTTCACATACCAGAGGCACCTGAAGCCAGCATTACTACACGATTTTGGTTAAAAAAGGTGCATAGTGCCCATATTGATATGATAATGTTGTAATTCCAGCTTCCTGAACCTTAGTAATTACATTCAGCAACCCCACGTCTTACTTAAAACTGTCGAAAACGGACCTTTTGATAACTAGTGTTTGTGTTAAAAATATATTCTAGGCCTATGTGCTATAAGTGCGACGCGTAACACGTGGCACGTTGACGTAAGACAGGCCATCCCATTTTTAGGCTCAATATGTTATGTCCTACTATATTGCAGTAAAATCTCACTGATTGTTAGCGACACACTTCTGGCTGTTTCAATCAGTGAGATTTTACTATATCATTTTAAGAGAGTTCATACCGGACTCTCTTAAACTAGGGGAAACAGGGTGATTTTTTACAAAAATAAAGAAATAATAGAGGAATAAATTGTTCAATAGAAAATTAATGTAGGTACCATATTAATCTAATATAAAACCCTTCAAATTCCTACGATTTCAAGTCGAAATTGAACCAAAAATAATAAACTATGTACAGTACAAGTCCGATGACTTGCCGTCCGATAAGTGTACACTCTCCTTAAAACGTCATCACACGTACGACAACGCACAGTAATTGTGGTTCTCCCACTACGTGAGCTATTTTGCTCATGATTTACGCATGCGCGCATCTAATATCGTGCTACTAGAGGGAGAGGGGGGGGGGGCATCCGATAAGTCCACAATTTCTGTAATTTCCGGCTTCTAAACCCCCGAAGTTGGAAAGTTATCGGACTTGTACTGTAATAAAGAGGACGACATTTTTAAAAGACAGTGGAATTTCCCAAAAAAGTGTAATTTCTACCAAATGGTCGCGTTTTCAAAGAAACCAGATTAAGCTGTATTGCAATCTGCTTAGCTATATGGGCACGATATAAAATGAATTTTCACTCCAAGAGACCGAATTTTCAACGACAAAAAAGTTATATTTTCTACCAAAAGATTATATTTCCATAATAGTTAATTTTTCAACAAAATAGTGAAATATTTAACTAAATAGTGCCATTTGTTGCCAAATAGCTGAATTATTAATCTATAGAATAGCGTAAAAATATTTTTATGTTAAATTGAAACACATGTTCGTGCGCAAGCGCATTGTGCATTAGAATTTCACGACTTTATTTGACGGCTATGTTTTCAATATTGACTTAACACATTTGACAAAATGTTTATAAATTTAGAATAAAATTTGAATATAAGTAACTACAAATAGATCGAATTTTAAATTCAGATTACAGATTATTCGTTTTCCGATTACTTACCCCCGTTTTTATTTTGAATTAAAAATATTGAACATAACCTCAACCTGACTGAATGTATTGCCTGATCGACATTTCATACACTTTAACTGTTTTTCTGTCGTGTACGAACATTAAAGTTTAATTTTAAGTTCACAAATAACTTATCAAACACATCGAGTTGAAAATTTGGGATACTAAACAAGAAGCACTAAGAATGGTGGGTCTGGTCCTAAATTTGCATAATTATGAAAAAAGTTTTTTGCTGTAAATAATTTTTTTTTTTTGCTTTTTTATAATTATTAAAGTTCAGGACCAGACCCACCGTTCTTAGTGCTTCTTATTTATTAGGTTGTGTATATAAAGCAATTTGTATATTTATTAATTTGTATATAAAACAATTTGTTTTTACCGGTTTTTTTTAAAAAAGCATATTTTAAGAATAGAGCCCAGACTGCGGAAAGAAGATATTGAAAAATTATTTTTTTCCAAAGATGCTTACTGCTACCTTTCGATCCTCAATATCGGCCATCTTGCTAGTTTGTTTTCCAGACTAAAAATCCCTAGAAAAATTATTTTTCTGTGACCAGTCACAGTGGTGCCTTCTAGTCCGACAACACGTTGTTGGAAAAGGGTAAGTATTTTGACCAAAATGATGTCTCTGAACAGTCGCAGTTGTGCCTTCCAGCCCCCCCCCCATGAGATGGTAAAGAACAGTTATACAAATTTTAATTTCATTAATTAATTGGATTCTGTGAATTCTATAAATTCCTTAAATTCCACGAATTCGTTAATAGGCCAGTCAACGAAGGATTTTAAATGGAAATAATTTATAACAATGAACTTAGTTGTCAGGAAGCTTCCTTAGGGGGTATTGAAACACCTCCCAAAATTTAGTAAATTGGGGGGGGGGGGGCGCTCGAGCCGCCATCTTCCAATATGGCGGATGATTTCATTTTTGTAGACTTTCCTTGGAAACGGCTGTTTTTAGAGCAAAAATAGTTATATAATAAAACACTCTACATTTTCTTCTGAATAAAAAAGGTTATATAAAATATTGCCATAAAGTGAATAGTTTTCCTGAAAAATTGAAAAGATTGAACATTTTTGGAAGTTCATTATTCTTGCATTTATGAGTGATTGCCTCAGTGAAAACGAGTGCAGTTTATTGTTTCGAGCTTGGCTGAAGGTAAGCTACCAAGCAATATCGATAATTTCGTTGTAGCTATATTATTTATTTAATACTGAAAATTATTTTGATCATTTACAACGCTTAATTTGAAGAAGTTGCTTTCATTTCTCGAAGTAGGGACTTTGTCATTTACCTTTCCTGATGTCTTAGCAATGCACCTGCAAATTTTCGAAATTTTAAATTAATTTTTTGATATTAAAAACCTCCTTTTTTTCCCAGGACATGAAGCGACCACGGTCATGTGGCCACAGGCGACTATCGGCGTCCCTCTTCCGCCAAAGCAAATACGCCAGGGCAAGCGAGAGAGTAACGGGCTTGTTAGT
>NC_046666.1:66033280-66037795 GCF_010883055.1 Belonocnema kinseyi | reverse complement strand
GGCGCATACTTTGAATAAAATATTTGTTATCATTCTCTTGAAATAAATGTGTTTTTTTCTTGAAAAAATACCGGTTTCATATGTATACACCTGGTAAGCACTTACGAGCACTAAATTAAATTCCTGCGCACAAATGTACTTGATATCACGAATAGTTTTCGAGTTTCATATACCAGTCACATGAAGTCAGCATTACTTCATGTTTTTTGACGAAAATTACCGGAGAAAAAATTTAGTTTTTTCAGAATATATTAGCACTAAATTCCTGTGCAAAGGAGAATTTGATGCCAAACATAGATTCCAAGTTTTACATACCAGAGTCATCTGAAGCCAGCATTACTACACGTTTTTTGTAAAAAAGAATGTGCCCGAATTTTTGGCATAGAATAAATCCTGAGTACTTAATTAGCAATAAATTAGTTTCCAAAAAAATTCGATACCGCTACAATAATTTACGAGTTTCACATGCCAAAGTCACCTGAAGCCAGCATTACTACACGTTTTGATTAAAAAAAAAAGTGTGCGGATTTTTTACATAACACAAATCCAGATCGCTTGACTAGCACTAATTTCCTATAGAAAGGAGAACTTGATATCACCAATAGTTTCCGAGTTTTATATACCAGTCACATGAAACTAGCATAACTTCATGCTTTTGGCGAAAATTACCCGGCACAAAATTAAGTTTTTGCAGAATATATAAGAACTTAACTAGCACTAAAACTCCTGCGCAAAGCAGAACTTGATATCACTAATAATTTCCGAGTTTCACACACCAGTCACGTGAAGCCAGATTTATTACACGTTTTAGGCAAAAAAAGTGCCCGAATTTTTTTCATAGCGCTAATCCAGATCACTTAATTAGCACTAAATTTCTGCACAAAGGAGAATTTGATACCACTAATAGTTTCCGAGTTTCGCATACCGGAGTTGTGGCTTCAGCTGAAGCTACCATAACTACATGTTTTTGACCAAAATTACCGGGCACAAAATTTTTTCCTGCAGCATGAATTAGCACTAAATTATGACATAGTGCCCATATCCATATGACAATGTTTTAATTCCAGCTTCCGGGACCTTAATTACTATCATTTGACGTTACTGGTATATTCATGGCAATGCTGTTTCAGATGAGTTACTTACTGGTTTACCCAGTCAATACCTGAAATTCACTGGTTCACCAGTGATAATTAAAAACACTGATTCAACCAGTGACAATTTCACTGGGTCAGTTTAAGAGAGAACGATCCCCGGTGAGTAGGTGAATGATATTGGAATTATATTTGTTTATGTAAGCTCGCAATTTTATCCATGATCTAAAGTATAGTTTTTTTTATCGTTTTTTCAAGGCAAATTGACGTATGATACTGGCAAAGTAAGAAAGGGGCATGAAACTGTCGGAGATTAGACCGCGTTTAGATGGAATAAAGGGAGGTTAAGTTAAATGGAATGATATCACCGGGTGAGCCGCACCCCATTTCTATCTCCGGCCCTACCCTTTCGGTCACCAGGGGTTGACTTGGGATACTTTCGCGTTTACCTTGTTTTCCGAATGATATTTCTTCATCTAGTTTACCCACACGCGATTCCCATTTGTGCCTCGAATAGTATTTTTTTTCTTACACTTTTTGCTACCGAACTTAAGAAAAAAAAAAATATGTATTCAACATCAGTGACATTACAGGATTGTCTTGTTCTACTTTCTGTCCATTATACATCTATATTCAAGTTGCTCGAACGGTATGAAAGTCAAGTTTAAGGTTCCTGCGTCAAGTTTAGTTTCAATCATTTAATGTTCACATTTTGTAAAAAGTCTGTCATTATTTTAAGCTGATGTAGGTCAGGGAACCCTGGAGAATAAATTTAATATGTTATAAAAATATTCTGTGTAAAAAATGTTACAATATTAAAATTATAGTCTGAGAATTAATAGTCAGGTAAAAGATTAGGAATTTTAAAAATGAAGTTCGCGTACATCCGGATATATTATTATTAGTAATTTATTTACTTTGTGTCCCTATTTATATATTTGTTTCATTTGCTTTTTCCTGACGATTATATTTGAAGGACGGCAGTACAGAAATAGATAACCAACATTTTTTCCGAAAGTTGGTTTATTGCATAAAAAATTTAAATAAAAATCAAATACACGCTGGAATAAAAGGATTTGTTGGAATTCTCATTTTTAAATTTCAGGTAAAATTTTAGCTTATTATTTCAGCTTAGTAATAATGTGTTCTCTTTATTTTAGCACTAATATTTCTTGAAATTATTATTTTTTATTTAAACAAAATTCACTTTTTTATAGGCCTTGGAGCGAAAAATCTAGTCATAGTGCTCAACATTCTTGGACGATTTACTATGATTATTATTTTTATTGAAATGGGGGATTACATTTTTATCGCAATCTGTTCCAATTTGTGGACAGTGTCACTTTGAGATTGTTCACTGACCTTGTCTGTTTCCTCAAACCTGGATCTTATCTTTGAATGGTGATTTCGATTTTACAGCTTTTTTTCTCTGTACTGAAAAATTTGTTGGTGAAAAATTGTATTATTTGGTTAAAAATTCAACTTTTTTGTTTAAAATGCATATTTTGATGTTGAAAATTTGACTAAAATCTTTTTTGTTTGGACATTTAACTATTTTTTTGAAAATTTGTCTTTCTGGTTTAAAAATTAATCCCTTTTAGTAGATATTTCACCTTTTTTTTGGTTAAAATATATCCGTTTGGTGGAAAATTAATATTCTATGTTTGAGCAATTGAGCATTGAACTATTTTGTTCGAAATATGGTCTTTTTTTTATTGAAATCAACTGTTTTTTATTTAAAATTGAAATCTTTTTTGGTTGAAATATCTGATATTACATTATTTGTTGAGAATTCATATTTTTTATTAAAAATTCAAATACTTGGTTGAAGATTTAATCACTTTATTAAAAAACCATTTTTGTTGTTAAAGTATCATCTTTAGTTGAAAGCTTTCAATTGAATGGGTTAATAATAGAATATATGAGACTATAAAAATATTTGAATTGAATTTTAAATTGAATAAAAGCGTTTAATGATGAATCTATTATTTCGAAATAATGTGTGGAATGAAAATAGTCTATAAAGTCTCAATCAGAGGTTCACATTTGTTTAATTACTAAGGCATTGGAAATGACAAGTTCCATTTTTAACTTTCAAATCTGTAAATTGTCTAATTTTTCACAGATTCGGAATCGTCTTGTAAATCAAGTATTGTTATGTTTTAAACACTCGAACTGCAGTTCAGTAAAAAAATTATTGATTGATTTTTATTTACAGTTCGTCATCTTGAAACGTTTTTTGCCCAAAGTTTTCAAATTCAATCACTTTTAATATTTAATTGTTAAAGTCTTTAAAACTGCATTTCAAAATTATTTAAATTGAAAACGTTTACAGCCTGTGTTGACAGAAAATATTTATAATAAGGGAACATTTTTATTGTAAATGATGTTTTAATATTTGAAAATAATTCTGTTGTTAAAATGTTGTTACGAAACTATATGTTTTAAACCATTTCACACTTTTACAGGTATGAAAAAAATAAAGTGATGAACAAAAAATTACAACATTTTTATTTACGAAGTTTCGATATTGTCGGAATCAGTAAACGAATAGTCGGTACAGGTAACGAAAAAAAGTTGATCAGTACCGACAAGAATTGAAAGGAAACGTTGGAATTATTTTAAAAGATATTAGGAATTTTAGAAGTTAAATATATATAAATGGTTTGCCCCTCAATCCGAAAACTACAGGCGCGCGATTGATGATGCTAGTTTTCTAAATCTAAGTCAGATGTGATTTCTCACTAATAATTAGCACTGAATAATCACTTTATCTGTTAATTATTACTTTTTACGATGCGATTGGATGCATCCCAGGTAGAAATACACCACCGGCTCAGTACTGTTCCAGTACTGGCTTGTAATGCTAGGCGGTACTGGCGTGCCAGCACTGGCGCAGTACTGACTGCCAGTACTGGGGCAGTACTTTCAAACCGCTGACGTACGAAAATGCCGGAGTTAATTTTAAAAATGATAAAAAATTATTCAATTGTCTTAAAGACCATCCATTCATCATCATACGACTGCATATCATCCAAATATTATTTATGATCACAAAAATATAATTTTGAAACTATTTGTTTAATTTTAACACCCACTATTTCTATTATCTAAAGATATAACAAAAAAGGTATTTAAAAAATAAATAATAATTGACTGCGAGTATTTTGTCATTACATGTTCATGGCACTGCTTATAATGAATGCATATATTACATTTTTAATCATTTGAAACAAAGAAAAAGGGATGCGAAACCAAAGACATAAAAAACGGCGTTTTAAAAGGCGGTTTTGAAATGGTCAGGAGTAGACTGTGAATCACGTGGTAAACAAGGAGTAGATCTGATTTTGAATGAAAGAGCAAAGCAGCATCTCGAAGACCATGGTTTCGTGTCTCCCAGACTGCTGTGGGCTAGAATGAAAGT
>NC_046666.1:66010380-66033180 GCF_010883055.1 Belonocnema kinseyi | reverse complement strand
AAAATGAAAGGAAACAAAAGTACAGAAATTGTCAACATGAGAAATAGTAGGGGGGAAATGGTATATGATGTAGACGGAATACTAGAGGCTTTCAGAGACTATCTTAGGAGACAGTTCGGAGATGAAGCTATAGGACACCACAACTGCGATGTTGAACACGATGCGATGGAAAACTGAATTGAAAAAGTCTGTGTCACTGAGGTTAGGGATATAATTAAGAACTTGAAAAACAGTAAGGCTGCCGGGGTAGACGGTATTAACGCTGAAATGCTTAAACACGGTGGCGAATGCGTACCACATAGAGTGTGCGAATTGATAAATTTATGTTTCGAGATGGGAGACGACCCAGATGATTGGAAAAAAGCGATTATCGTACCAATATACAAGAGAAATGGAGATAAAAGCGAGTGCAATAATTACAGAGGGATTAGCTTATTAAGCACCGTGAGTAAAATATATTCAAAAATACTTATTCGTAGGGTAATGAAAATAACAGAAGCAAAGATTTGGGAAGTCTAAAGTGAGTTTATGCCAGCAAGGTCATGTATGGATCAAATATTCAGCTTAAGGCAAATAACAGAAAAAAGTTTGAAAGTAGGAAAAAAAGTTTTCTAAAATCTAAATTTATATATACTTTAAAATCTAAAAAAAGCTTTTGACAAGGTAGATAGAAGTAAACTTTGGGAAGTCCTGAAATAGTATGGAGTCATAGAATGGATCCTACAAGCTATAAAAACAATATATGCAGGTAGCAAAGCGAGTGTAAGAGTGAATGGGAAACTTAGTGACTGTTTCGATATTATTCAAGGAGTGAGACAAGGATGCGTTATGTCTTCATGGTTATTTATATTATTTATGGACAAGTGTTTAAGAATGGCTCTCTTCGACGAAGAGGGTGTGGATCTCCAAACAGTAAGGGTACCTGGGTTAGCGTTCGCAGATGATAAGGTTATTATGGCAGACTCTATCGAAGACTTACGAAAAATCTTGAATAAACTAGATGCAAGCATGAAGAGCATGGGCCTCACAATTAACGCAAATAAAACAAAAACTATGGTGTTCGAAGGAAAGAGTGAGAAAAACACTATGCAATATTCTGTTAAATGATGAGAGAATTGAACAAGTTGATAAGTTCGTATATCTTGGTAGCTTATTTACTAGGGACCGGAAGATAGATGAGGAATTAGATAGACGAATAAATGAAGGTAAGAAGGTTATTGGTAGAGCAGGTCCCCTTATCAGAAGTAAAAATACATCAAATAAAGCTAAAATGGCAATATATAATTCCATTTTTGTACCGACAGTACTATACGGTAGCGAGACATGGACTTATCAAGAAAAAGATAAGAGTAAAATTAACGCAATTGACATGCGATTCATGCGCATAATATGTGGGAAACCCTGATGGACAAAGTAAGTAACGAGACAATTCTAAAAGAATGTGGTGCAGAAGAGACGCTAGTGGACACATGGGAAAGAAATCGGTTAAGATGGTTCGGACATGTTGAGAGAATGCCAAATGAAGGACTAACGAAACAAGTGTATCATGGTAAAGTAAATGGCAGCGTACCCAGAGGTAGACCGCGGAAAGAATGGTTAGAATGTGTGAATGAGACCCTAGTTAGAAGAGACATAAGAAGTCACAGAAACACGAGAGCCTGCATAAAAAAATGCATGGACATAAAAGAAGCTAGAGAAGTATGCCAGGACAGGAAAGTATGGCGGCACATAGTTAATAAAAAGAGTGTCAGTAGAGTGAATGAAGCCTGAAATAAAAGACCTCGGCCACTAATGGACCCAAGTGGGGAACCTTACATAACGACTTCGTGAGGTTCTTCGCTTGGGGTGATTGCTAGAGAGATTGATCAGCAACCTGAGTCGGAGCAGTGTTGCGGAACGAACGTTATATTTACTTAAATAGCACGAGAATTCTGGATCAATTTGAAAAAATTTCCATCCCTTCCACACACTACCCCTTTCCCCTACCGAGTGAGTCACGCCTACCCCGAAAGGGAAATGGCATAATGGTGTAATAATAATATTACAAATCAAATTTCTAACGCTAATGGGGATTCGAACCTACATATCTATACCTTAATCTATCGCCTAGTAGTCGGGAATGCTAACCACTGCGCTAAACCGACAAGTTGAAACTTGGTGAAAAAGTCATCCTCATAACCTACAGTTCAGAAAAGTTAAAATACCAAATTTTGAGCTCTCTTTTTCTAATATTTTATGATTATACGACGTTATGCAAATATAAAATACACGAACTGTTAACAAGAATATCAATAAAGTAATTATTAAATAAATAATTGAAACCGACTACAATTTTTCTTCGTGTAATATTTGATTTTTTCGCGTTTTAGACCATTTTAAAAGTTCTGATAATAACATTTAATAGCATTTAAAATTTGTATCGACAGAACTTAGAAATTTTACCACATTGCGCAATAATTTTTTTAATAACAATTTTCTTTAAACCT
This sequence comes from Belonocnema kinseyi, assembly GCF_010883055.1. NCBI lineage: Eukaryota > Metazoa > Arthropoda > Insecta > Hymenoptera > Cynipidae > Belonocnema > Belonocnema kinseyi. The sequence continues at coordinate 66,030,694 of NC_046666.1, read as the reverse complement.
TCGTGTAACGTTTTGCTTTTTAGACTATTCTTTTAGACTATTCTAAAACGATTAAGACATTCATCCAATGTAATTTTTTCTGAACACTTAACATTTTTCATGAAGATGGAACTTTGAATATTTTGCTTAAAAAAAGTAACAGAAAAAAATGTTTTCACCTTAATATAGTCAATTTTTCGACATTTCAAAACACCCTAACAACATTTATAGACCTGTTTTTTTAAAGTCTATTTTTGTACTACTGGCATAGTGCCGCCCCGTTCGTGCAGCCAACGTTCTGCCAGTACTGGGCGAACTACCGGCTGCCTGTACTGGTGGGCAGTACTGGGACAGTACTGCGCCGGTGGTGAACTCCGGCACACTACCGACATTTCCACCTGGGATATGACACGCGCCACGACGCGACGTGCCATCTGATACAGTATACACAATGGATGCCTAAATATTTTTAAATCTGGGGTTTTAAATTTTAACTTCTGATGCTTACAAGAATTTAATATCTGGAGGTTATATCTAATAACATCTTCATATATTCATTTATAGAAGATTCTTTGTTAAAAATGCCACAAGATTAAAATTCTGTTCTTGGCGGTCAGGGAAGATGAAAAGTTGTTCCGGGAAAAATTAAGGAACTTTGAACTGAAGTTTTGCAGACACCCTGCTGCTTGCACTAATTAATTTCTTGAATGCTGACTATAATGTTTGTGAAATTTGACTAATTGAGATCTAGAGAGTGATATGTGTAGTAGAATGTGGAAATCCAGACACATGTAAACATTAAGTGAATTCCACGGGTCGATTCAATTTGATAATGAGGAGCTAGTGGATGGCGCTTGTCAATGAAGACCACTCTGCTCTTACGTTGTGTTTACGTCACGTTTACACGACAAGATCCAACACTGTCAAATGGTAATAAAATCCGTACAGACCTAGATATGGATCTATTGTGCGAGTGCATAATGGAAGCCTGCCTCTGCCCTTTAAAGTACGTATAATATACCACGGCCTTGCAAAATAACACGGTCTCTATCATAACGTAAGAGCAGCCAATATAAATCTGTGGTTCATTGCGACGACATTTCTAAGATGCAGTATACCAATTTATACCAATATATGAGCTCTAAGGGAAGCTAGGCGATTCACTTGCAAATTGAGAGTTGATTTGCGTGGTAATGGCTCATCTTACTGACTAGCAACAGTGTTAAGCGCGAACCAGGCAAGACGTTGAATAATTTTGCAATTTAGGAAGGCAACGCCAGTCGCCACCCCTCAATAATGAACCTCTCGGTCCCATTTTCGCAAAAGGATGGTAAATAAAAGCAGAATGATTAAAGTCACGTGTTCCGTATCAACATGGAGAAAAGTGGAAATGTAAAAGTGGGTCTATATATGATGATGATAGTCCAAGTATTCGTTACTGAACTGGCTTTGTCAAAAAAATTAGTTTGAAATTAGGTTACCATATTTCGTCAAGTGCAATCGTCGTATTAACTTCTTTAGAAAATTAAAGACATTAAACAATTCTTCGACGCGGCGGTCTATCACTTGTAGAGCACCGTCCAGAGTCCAGTCAAGAACAGGAATCAGTCCTACACTTGCAACATTAAAGAAGTATATGCCATAAATAATTTATGAGGACATAGAGCGGCGGGTTTTGATAGGTCGACATAATGACTGTTCCTTATATAAACTTAAATTTATAAATTATATACACATATTATGTGCACATAGTTTTGAACATGAAATTATGAACATTTGTTTTCTAATTCGAGTTAGATGAAAAAAACGTAGTTGCCGAGAATTGAACCCGGTTTTCCAACGCACTAATCAGCTGCTCCCTGCAATCTCGCATTCTAGATGTTCCAACAAATGAGACATTCTACAGAGATTTCTATTATTGATATTATAAAGTTTATTATCTTATGCTTTCTATTATTGTTTGAGAAAATAAAAATTTGATGAAGAACTAATTTCATTTTTTTCAAAGGCTGACGTACTTAAATTGCAGGAAAAGTCAACATTTTTAATGATTATTGTGTGTCGTTGTACATTATTTCCCGTGAATTCTGCATCTATTTCTGAAATTCTGTAATCATTAAACTATTCGTGGATTCGAATATCCCCAGATTCAATCGCATTTTTCTGCTTGAAGTTTCATGATGATATATTGTAGCACCTGTTTTTAACAGGATTACCACGAAATGTCAGGGAAAACCTGGACGAGAATTGTAAATACTATCTTAATAAGTGCACTTCAAGTCCCATAAAATAGTTTCGGGGGTTGCCTTGTATTGGTCCTGTCACGAACTGGGTACCGTCGAAGCGAAAACAGTCAGGGCCTCCCGAACCGTTTCCAATTTGTATGCATAATATTGCGCAATAAACTCGACTGAGTACTCGCGCATTGGGGCCCTTCCGAGGCTACAGTCGCAACAGTCTCTCGCGCTGCCCTCTGAAACTGCGTGGATAAAGATTAAAAATCCGGAAATAAAAAAGGTTTCGATAAGTCTAATTAGTTAAAAATTAAAATTAGCGTAGTAAATAATTTATAAAATAATAAAAACATTCTGTACTTAAAAATGGAATTATTTTGTTAAAAAATATTTTTTCATTGGTTACAGATTAATTGCTCTAACTCGAAATAAAACTATTCCATTTTTGCTGAAAGTTTATGATTTTTTTTAATTCGACTTCTTGTTTTTAAAGATTCATTATTTAAGTTGAAAATATTTCTATGTGTAAAAGTTGAACTATTGTGTTAAAAATTCATGTACTTTTGTTCAAAAATCATCTTTTAGGTTGAAAATTAATATCTTTGTTTTCAATATATCTATTTTGTTAAGAATTCGTTTTTTCTTTTTTTTTTCTTTTAAAAATTCGTGTTTCTTTGGTTAAAAATTAATTTTTTGAAATGATAATGTAACTATACCAGGCCTCACAGACCGGTCCCTATATCCCCTTTTGTACCCTATATTCATATAAGGTCCCTAAAGTACACTATTTTCAAGATTTGGTCCTTCTGCTACCCTATTTGTAGCCCATAATGGAACTTTAAAAAAATGTAGAATAAGATCAATGCTTCCAAGAGTCAGGAATTTTGAAGAAAATATCAAAAATCAGAGAATGTGTGTAAGAAGTTGCTATAAAATATAATCACGACTGCCAAACATTCACTATTGTTCACCTTTTTTAATGAAAAGTTCCTGGGTATTTTTAAAGATTTCGAGAAATTTTTAATAGATTTCAATAATTTGAAGGAATTTTTAAGACTTTATCGTATTTTTAAAACCTCTATACGTTTTCAAGATCTTTTAATTAAAAATATTTGGTAATTTCTAAAGATTCCAAAGAATTTTTTATTAATTTAAATAATTTGAAGGGATTTCAAAATGTTTGAAATATTTTAAGATACACAATTTCCATAATTTCGAAAGATATGGATATTTTAAAAGATTTTACAGTATTTATAAGATTTCAATGATTTGAAGATATTTTAAAGCTCTCAATGTATTTTAATACATTTTCCAAGATTTCAAGAAAGATCATAGAATTTCATGGGTTTTTATAATATTTCAGTGCATTTCGAAGAATTTATTCACAAGAAGTGAGGCATTTTGTAAGGTTTCAAGGATTTGAAGAGATTTGAAATTATTTTTTGGAACACACCCTGCATTTTTTAAATTTCTCTTAATTTTTTTAATTTACTTCAATTATTCTAAATTTATTTAATTTTACTTAATTCAATGGATTTTTTTAATTACATTTTTTATATAATTGTTCCCTTAAATAATTTAAAGAGTTTTCAAGAGATTTTAAGGGACTTGAAATATTTTAGGTTATTAAATCAAAGTACACTGAGTGAACCATTGAATTCTGACTGATTGTCAGTGACACACTTCTGGCTATTTTAACCAGTAATGTTTCACTGGAAATCTGTGAGATTTCACTGGTTCATTTTAAGAGAGAGGGGATATAATATCTTTCGCTTGAAAGTGGGAAGGCCTCTTGACACTTGGGTTTGAATTTAAGCGACGCGACGCGACACGTTAACATAACGACGAGCCGTCCCACAATTTTTGGGCGCAACATATTATATCCCATTATATTTGCAGCCCGGCCTTAATTTATTGTTGTGGGGGTAAAGTGCGGTTTTTAAAAGATAATCTTGCAACTGTTTCCACAATAATGATGAATGATAAGTGTCAAACCTAACTGGCTGAAAGGCGACAAGGCGTATGACCAGCTGACTGCTGGTACTGACTAACCAGCGAATCTCACTTATTAAACCAGTGCCGGAATTCCACTGAGTGAACCAGTGAATTCGCTCTGATTTTCAGTGACAAACATCTGTCTATTTAAACCAGTGAGATTTCACTGGTTCATTTTAAGATAGTGCGAACATTGTTAATGTTTTTCTTGATTTTGTAGTTGGGGTGTTTCTTAAAAATATTTCCAATGAAAAACCAAACCTTTTCTATGGCCATTTTTGAAAGATTCGTTTAAAATTTCAAAAAATCGAAATTTCAAGTTTTTATCGTAAACGATACGAGATATAAAAAAAGAACAAAATTGTTCTTTGGAAACACTGCTATAAAGTGATTTGGTTAACATTTTTTATTTTAAGTAGTTTAATAATATGCAAATTAAAAAAAATAGAGTTTCTAAAAAAATGAAATTAAATAATCCTAATCTTAGATGGCTCACTATTGATGTCATTACCCTACGGGGGACGACATTCTAAAATTAAAAACAATCGGGTTTGCTTTGAAAAAAGATTCTCTTTACAACTCCTACACCGCTGGTGGTGGGACCTGTTCATTTTTCGGAACGGTAAAAATTAAGAAAGGTAAAATTTCAGAATGGGTTATAATACATAATGGTAAAACTTAGGAATAGCAAAAAGTAGGAAAGAGCAATAAGACGGAAATGCAAAACTCTGAAAGGTATTTCTTCGAAAACCAAAGAAGCGGAATGGGTGAAAATTTAGAAGCGTTAAAATTAGGAGGGTGAAAAATTAGGAATATGTAAATATACGGAAATGACGGATATCATAAATTTATTATGATATGCTATTCAAATTTACTATGATAAATATTTGTATGCTACCATAATTAAATAACTATAGACCTGCTAATAGCAACATTTATTTACTATTCCAAATTTGTCCACTTTCTGAATTTTTCCTCTCCGTATTGTTACTTATTCCTAATTGTTCACCCTCCTAATTTTAACGTTTCCAAATTTTTACCCATTCCGCTTCTTTGGTTTCCGAATAAATACTATTCAGAGTTTTGGATTTCTGATTTATTCCTTTTTCCGAATTTTCGGTATTCCTCAGTTTTACCATTATGTATTATAACACATTCTGAAATTTTACCTTTCTTAAATTTTATCCGTTCCGAAAAATGAACGGGTCCTCTGGTGGCAGCATTGAGTACATTAATGACCTCTATAACTGTTCTGCATTGCAGTTCCTAATTTTAGTGTCGTTGACACAACCTTTCTTCAATTTATTCTTCAATGAGTTGATTGTAGAGTGGGTCTCAATGAGTACAACTATATACTGAAAAGAAATCTGGACTTTAATTTACACTGAGAAAGTTTTTTAAAAACATTTCACGACTTATGTCAGTAGGTAGATTACAAAAATATGTATAGTAACTGCTTTCAAAATTCATATTTTCAAACAAACATTGCAATTTTGGCAAAGAATTTAATATTGACTCACATTTGCGTCAGAGGTGATAACTTTCAAAGATGTGCGTCAAATGTTTTTGCGGTCAAGTGATTCAACAAATCAAGAAAATCTTGTATCGTCCGTATTCATATTGATATATTCGGGGATGTTTTCTTAATTAACAGAGTTGCCTCAAGTCGCTTTTACTCATTTGAAAAATAAAAACTCACTTTTTTAAAAGGAAAAGTTCACTTTAGTCACATTTCTCCATCTTATTTTAGATTTTATCTTTAAAAAATCTAATTTACGTATAGATTTCTGTTTGTCAAGTTCTAGTTTTAGTTGTAAAGCATCACACTTAATGTAAAAGTGTCAATTTTTTTTCTCTAACCAAATTATCCAAGAATGTAGCAATTTTTGGTTTCTTTGTATTTTGACACAGATTTTCACACTAATTAAGATTGCCGTTGAAGCAAAAATGATACATTCAGATTTAGTGTGGTTTTGGGCTAATTAAATATTTGTTGGTACGTGAATATAATAATGATCATTTTTTTATCTTTATTATTGCCTACATATTTAAAATAACTTTATTTTTATTTATGAATTTGATTTTCAAAATACGAAGTTAGATATCGTCTATTTCGTTGATTATTAAATATTCTGATGGCGATAAAAAGACTTTCGTGTAGTACTATTTCAATGGCTTTCATGACGCCCTTGCCATTGATAATAAGACTTTTTTGATGTAATAAATATTTGACCTACAAAAATCAAATTGAAAAAGAAAATTGAATTTTTTTGAAAAAGGCATATCTTTGCATCTCATAAAAAAGATTAGGTTTTTGCTTTTAAGAGCTTTGTGGTTAAAAATGGAATTGCAATTTTGTATTCGTGAAAATAAGCGATGTGTGCTCAATCTTGGGATTTTTTCTTCAAGAACCTTGTGAATAAAAAGTAAAATTTAATTCTTCGTTGAGTATACCGGAGCTTTTAAACTTGATGTTCGGCAATAAAAAATTGATGTTTGTTTAATCACAATGTACCGCAAGGAAAAAATCAAACTTTCTTTCTATCCTTAAAAAAGATTAAAAAAAAAGGTCCTTCTATGATAAAGGCAAACTTACTTTTAACCTTAATTTTGAAAAAGCAAATATTTATGTAAAAAAAATGTTATGACTAATAAAAAAGGCATAAGAAAAAGTATCAAAGTTATATTAAATAATTTTTTATTGCTGTTAAAAGGTCTAAAAATCGCCAAAGCAGACGGTATATTCTCAAAAATCACTCATCTCATATGCCTTTTCCCTGAAAAGTTAAATTTGCTTCTGAATTTTATTTTTGAAGATAAAATTTTTATTTTTTCAAAAAATGCTTGGGATTAATGAAGAGGGCGTGAAAACCCCTATGAAATTGCAATGGATGCAATTTTGTTGATCGTCATTAGAAATGTTTAAAATCGCCGAATTATATACGATATCCACGAGAATCTAAAAAAAATCACCCTCTTCCCCTCGGTAAATAACTATCCAAACTTTGGATGAACAAAAAGTTAACTTTTTCCACTTTTGTTAAGTATATTAGTCTGTGGTTTCAAGGCTAATTTTTTCTGTCTACCGTATTGATCGAACGGCTCTGGTGGTTCAAAATATTTTGTTTTATACGCTTGAATCGGTAAAAATTCTCTGCTTGTGGTAGCAGGAAATATAGAAATAGGGTGCGGTCGGGATTTACCAGCCCTCGATTTTGATTAGGAGTTCGTATCTCGACACGTGCGCGTAATTATGCTGCACCTACACCGTCAAGAACATAAAATTTCATCCCTCTTGTAGATATAATTTTGTATGGTATTTTATTAATTAGTTTTTTTCGGCCGAAAGAAACGTTTTAGAATTCAACAATTTTATGACCATATTTGAATCTCTTGGTGATGAAAAAGATACATTTTTCATTAATTATGAAGATTATATTTATGTAATTCATTGAAATTACAGCTCTGCATAAAATATTTAACGCTTCTCAATAAATTATCTTTTTTGTGTTTCAGGTAAGTCCGTGTCGTTGCTAGTTTAAATTGATACAAGATGGGAGTACTTTGCACATGAATAAATCAACACATAAGTGCCACACGTAGTTGAAAGTTTGTCCGGAAATACAAGAAATTCTTGCACTAATATTGATTGCACTTGGAATAAGGGAACGATATATAAAGTCGTTTTCGTCTGTCAACTACACGTCAGTTCGTATTTCTTATTCTTAACATAAAATTCATATTTTTGCAAAAATAAATTTCAGAAATACTTTAGGAATATCAAATTTTGGCTGCTTGCAATTGTCACGGATATGCCAGCTTTCTTGTGAGAATTTGTCACTATAGGCTGATAAAAAAAGGAGAACGATACTAGCTTATTAACTTGGAAATTAATTTCGCTCTCGCAATGAAATTGTCTCTTCCACTCGATAAATCTTATTACCTGTTATAATTTCTATTGCGGTAGTCGAACTTGTAACCCAATCTCTCCAGTGTAATTCTCAATTTTCATCATAGTTCCCAAGCTTACAGCACTCAGAATTCATACTGTTTCTCGCTTTACCCTTTTCTTTGTTTTAATTCACCTTTTTTCTCCTGTCTTGCAAAAACTTCCCCCTTCTCTATTTTTTTTTGCTTAAATTCAAACGCAATAAGTAAACGCAACTATATTTTTCGTTCAAAAATCTCCTATTATATTTTGGTTGAAAATTTAAGTCTTCTTAAAAATGAGTCTTTGTGGACAAAATTTCACATTTATTGGTTGAAAAACTCAATCTACATTGTTAAAAATGTATCATTTATATATTAATATATTTTGGTTGAGGATTCGACTATTTTGTTAAAATTGAACTACGTCGTTAAAAATTCGCATGATTTAGTTGAGAATGCAACTATTTTGGTGCAAATTAAACTAATTTGTGAAAAGTTTTTTTTTCTTGTAGAATATTCATCATTTTAGTTTGAAAATTTAGCTATTTTGTTAGAAATTTAATCTTTTTTGGTTAAAAATGCATTTGTTTGGTTCAACATTAATCTGTTTTGGTTGAGGATTTAACTGTTTAATTGAAAAAAATGGTATTTTTTGGTCGTCTCTTTGGTTGTGAATTGAACTATATTGTTCAAAATTCGTTTTTTGTTGTTGAAAATGATCTATTCCATTTCTTGACGAATATTTATCTTTTTTTATTTGGAAATTCAAATATTTGGTTGAAAATTTGTTGATATTTTTTTCTGTGTTAAACAGAAAAGCATTTTGACTGGAAGTTTAACTATTTAGTTGAAAATGACCTTTTAGGTTTTAAAATTTAAAAATTTCGTTTGCCAATTTTGTTGTTGTTGACTAAGAATCGAACTTTCGAAATCAGCAAAAGAATCGAACGCTCGAGAACGACACTGGGTTTATGGCTTAAAGTCTTTGTTTTTTTAATATTTGAAAGTATTCTTGCAGTATTTTTTCCATTCTCTTTAGTTTTTCAGTGAAAAAATTGACATTTGAAATTACATTTTGTAAACCAACATAAACTTTGTACTGTCAAATATCAGTTTTTTCCACTGAAAAAATTTTTTTGGTTGAAATTCAAGTCTTGTTGAAAGTTTGTCTCTTGTTGGACAAATTTTACATTTTTTTATTAAATATTAAACTACTTGCTTAAAAGGTGAACTTCTTTGCTAAAAATCATTTTTTGTTGTTGTAGATTCATAATTTTAGTTTAAAATGTATGTATATTGTTGAAAATTCTACTTTTTGGGCTACAAATTCAACTGCCTTCTTAAAAATTAGTTTTTTCGGTTTGAAACGTCAACTATCAGGTTGAAAATGCAAATTTTTTTGGTTCAAGTCTAATCATTTGTTGTTTTAAAATTCAACCACTTTGTTTCACGTCGATCTAAGTACTTTGAAAATGCAACTATTTGTTTAAAAATTTAACTCTGCACTGAAAAAAATTGTTTGCGACAATTAACAAAGTAGTAGGCCCAACTATTTTAGTTTGTAATATATGCCGCTGCTATTAAAGTGGTTGAGGCTACTACTATTATTCGCAAGATTGGTAGTAGTTGTCCTTACTACTTTATTTCTTCTCGCTACAACTTTCGATTTTAGGTACTACTTTTAGATAGTTTTGTTTACTACTTTAAATAGTAAGCGTTACTACTTTAGTTATTAGGTCTTACTATTAAATGAGTTATTTTACAAATAAATTAGTTGATCTTACTACTTAAAGTAGTAATCCTTACTATTATATAATCTTATATAATATTACTATTCAATCTTATATTTTCTTACTATTCATGTAATTATATTCATCCCGCTGGCAAGCTGAATTGTCACGATGAAGTATTTATACAAATTAGGGTACCTTTCACGGAGGCCTATTTTGAAGTATTCGTTGAATTTTTTTGACACATCGAGTTCGCATTTATAGCTTATCAATCAATCAATCAAATTTGGCATAAAAGAACAAAGTAACTAGAAATAAATCCTATGAATAATATTAATTCCACGATTATTTCAAAACAGGCCTCCGTGAAAAGGTGCCCTAAACGAGGCCGTAGACGACGCCCTAAGGATCTATACGATGCTCTTCAATATTTTCCACGTGTTTACACATTATACGTAAAGGTTTACATTAAAATGGCGATCATCGAAAACATGACGAAATATTTCGATGCGAATGTTGGCAGCACTGCTCAGAATTCAGTTCTGCCAATATCGCCAAGGGTCGAAACTTGTAACATTTACTACTTTTATTTCTTGGAAAATAAATTGCTGGTAAATCTAACTAATTTATTTGTGTGACTACAATTACTATCCTCACTAATATAACCTTCATAGGAGGACTAACGGCGACTTGTTACCGTAGAAAACTGGTTAGTTACTGTTACCATCGAAGTAGTTGTCGTAGCTTATACCAACTCTACTAATAAGGAGCTTCTTGTCGCAACTAACCATTTTTTTCAGTGTGATTTAAATTTTTAATTTCTGGATGAAACATTATTTTTTTATTAAAAATTCATCTTTTAGGGCTTAAAAATCTACTGCTTTCTTAAACATTCAACTTTCTACCTGGAAAATCCTCTTTCATTGAAAATTTATCTCTTGGTTGAACATTCGAATATGTGGTTGAAAATGCAATATGTTTATACTGGAAATCCTAGGAATTTTAAGCGTTCAATACTGAATTGAAAACAGTATATCTACGGTAATTTTATTTGAAATCGTTAATTCCCCTATTTTTGTGAAATATCATCCTATATACCCTGTTTTGAGAGCATGTTGGACTTTAAAGCTCAGCACAAGCAATTATTATCGAATTAAACAGAAAGATGTTAGATAATGATGCGTTATCTCATCATGCCTATTTATTATATTCATGGACAAGTGTCTAAGAATGGCCCACTTCGATGAAGAAGGTTTAAATCTCAAGATAGTGAGGGTACGTGGGTTAGTGTTTGCAGATGATAAGGCTGTTATGGCAGAGTCAATCAAAGCCTTGCAAAGCATGTTGATTAAACTGGATACGATCATGAAGAACATGGGCCTCAAAATTAATTTGAATAAAACAAAAATTATGGCGTTTAAAGGAAACTGTGAGAAAACAATATGTAACATTGTCCTAAATAATGAGGAAATAGAAGAAAAGTTGATAAGTGCATATAGCTTGGTATAAAGCGTATAAAAGAGGGTAAACAGATCATCGGTAGAGCAGGGCCCATTAGCAGAAGTAAAAATATATCAAGTAAAGCTAAAATGGCAATACATAATTCTATATTTATATCGAATGTGATGTACGGTAGCGGGGCGTGGACCTATCAATTAACGCGATTAACATGAAATTCCTGCGCATGATATGCGGAAAAACTTTAATGGACAACGTGAGTAATGAGATAATCATCAAAGAATGTAGTGTAGAGGAGACACTAGGTGAAATATGTGAAAGAAATTCTTTGAGATGGTTTGAGTATGTTGAGAGAATGAAGAATGAACGACTAATGAAACAAGTGTATCAGGGTAAAGTAAATAGCAGTGGGCCCAGAGACAAACCGCGGAAATACTGGTTGGAATGTGTGAATGAGAACCTAATTCGAAGAGACATAAGAAGCCATAGAAACACAAGACCTTGCATGAAAAAATGCATGGACGTGAAGGAAGCTAGTGAGGTATTCCAGGGCATAAAGGTATGGCCATAAATAATTTATAAGAGTGTCAGTGGAGTGAATGACGCCTAAAATAAAAGATCTTGGGCCCGAGTGGTGAGCCTCAAATGATGACTTTGTGAGGCTCCTCACTTGGAGTGATCGCTAGAGCGATTGATCAGCAACCTGGGTCGAAGCAGTGTTGCGGAACGAACGTGTTATTTAAATAAGTATCACGGGAATTCTAGTTAAATTTCAAAATCTATGCCCCCTACCCTACATTACTCTCTTCCTCACCAAGTAAGTCACACTTGCCCCGAAAGAGAAATGGCTTAATGGCGTAATACTAATAATTATAGAAAGCTTCACGTACTGAAATTCATAAACACTCGTGACTTTTGCTGCAGCTAAGCCATTTTCATCTCCGAAAAATATTTTCTCGTTTAGTTGGTGATTACGGAGCTAATTAGATTCCATGAAACGACAGAGTTAGAATCCACTTCAAAATAGAAACCTTGAATCGAATCGGGGAGGCTCTAAATCAGTTTTACATTTCGACAAGGTCACCTTTATTTTAGATCTTGAATCGCGCGCACATCTATATCTCTAATCTTTGTCTGCTTTGAGAAATGTCTCTCAGGAAACTATCTGCCAGACGACTTCCTTAAGAAAATAATAGGAAATGGAGATTTTGAGACTCAGTTTCCGGGCAGTGGCCCCAGCGCGTGATTTTACTAATTGGCTGCTGTGGTCTGGTGACGCTTTTTGGCAGACGAATGCAATTGAAACTGGGTTTCTATATCTGTGAGTGATAATGAGTAAACAAAATTAGGTTTTATAGGTATATAGACTGGTGCTTTTCAGGACAATTTTTGTTTAGGGTAATTTCAGGGATTTAAAAACAATCAGGGAATTTATAGAGGATCTCAGCTTAAATAACTTTCAAGGATAATAAAATTTAAATTTTGTAATTTTAATTTCTATTATTTCTCTTCCGTTTATAAAATATTCTATTTTAGAAATGTTACAACATCAATATTCTGTTCTTTGAATATTAATTAGTCAGGGGAAATTAAAAAAACTGGTAAATTATTTTAGGAGAAAATAAAGTTTTCTTGCAAATTAATATTTTTTGTTCACAATTCATCTTAAATCTTTCCTGGTTGAAAATTCCACTTTTTTTTTAATACATCTTTTTGGTTCACAAAATCATCAGTTTTAGTAGAAAATTAATCTTCTTTTGGTTGAGGATTCAACTATTTTATTGAAAATTCTTATTTTTTGGTTGAAATACAAGTATATTGTTTGCAATTATGTTTTTTTTGAAAATGGCACTTCCATTTTTTGTTGAAAAATAAAAATATTTAGTTGAAAATTATTATTCTTTTTTTTGAGTTAAAAATGCAACTATTTGAGTAAAAAACAACTTTTTTAAATTAATTATTTGTTTGAAAAATTAATTATTTTGTTAAAAATTAATCTATTTTCTTAAGGACATTTTTTTTTATTTTAAGTTAAAACTTCTTATTTTTGAAAAATATACTTCTGAATTTTGGGTTCAAAATTTATTTCTTTTCGGTAAAAGTTCGACTATTTTGTAGTTTGTGGAAAATTGTATTATTATATATATATATTTTTTTTGTTGTTGTTGTAAATGAAACTATTATCTTAGTCATCTTTCTGTACGAAAATTCATATAAAAACTCGTTCTTTTGGTTTTTTAATTCAGCTCTTTTGGTAGAAATTTCATATTTTTGTTGAACTCTTAACTATGTAGTAAATTTTTTGTGAGAATTCATCCATCTGTGTCCACCCACCATTTCCTGTTTTAAATAATTAAAATTGTAAAATAAACAAGAAAAGGTGGAAATTTCATTAAAATTATATAACTTTTCAAATGATGAATTTAAAAAAAGGCCTCTGGGTTTTATTTACCTCATTAAGCCTTTTTGTGAAAGAAATAAATTGCCTGTATGGTCTTCCAAAAACATATTTATTTTGCCACTTGAAATTGGTGTTTTTAGAAAGGTATATTACATGAAGAAAAAGGTATAACGATGCATAATGCAGCAGGAGGACGTGGAGTTTCCTCACCCAGCACTTTTCGTATTATAAATTTTTGCGATGATGTAAATTAGGTTTCAGAGATTCATCCTTGTTTTTTAAAGTATACAAAACGACTGCATTGATGCCTGCTTGATCCCGCATGCCATAAAACAATTGTAAAGGCTATCGTTTTGTAATGCGAGCAACTGAATAATGTTTACACACATGTCGAAGGTCGTAGTCCATTCTGGCCTCATGAGGCAACTTTTTTTAGGGGAATAGAATGACGCGTCAACTTGTTTCTTCTCGATAAAATTATACCTCGAAAAATTCCCTGAATCACGCATGACAATCCATTTTCAAGTATTTGATTACAGATTTTAATATTTTGTGGAAAATATAATTATTTTCTTTAAAATTCAAGTATTTTGTTGGAAATTAAAGTATATTGTTTAAAAGTCATGTTTTCTGGTTAAAAATACAAATTTTGTGTTCAACATTCGTGTATTTAAACATAAAATTCGTGCTTTTGAATTTAAAATCCAACCATTTTGTTGAAAACTTAAATATTTTGTTGAAAATTAGGCTATTTTGCTAAAAATTACTCTTTTATGGTAGAAAAATAATCTTTTTGGGTTGAAATGCATCAATAAATTTGAAAATTAAAATTTTTTATCTGATTTGAAAATTAAGTTTTGCCGCAACTCTGTTATTAATCATAATAATTTATCACTCCTGGTTTCAAGACGCGTCTTACTCTTGAGTCTAAAATATGGGATATCTCAACTAGACGTTGCAAAATATAGTATCGTGTAGTGTTACTCTAGAAGATTAGTATTTTTGCTGAGCAGTATGCATATTTTTGATTAGATTACGCTCGAATGTTTTGTTTTTCGATGCACTGAGTCGAATGAAATTTTCTCACTAATTTATTGTTGTGACGAGATTGATTATTTGACAACATTCTTCGGAATTTCCGTACCTTAATATATTTTTACATTTTTACGCATCTGTGCGTAATTCCGACGTAATTCTACATCACGGTTGAATTAATTTGGAAGAAAAAGTAGAGCAAATGTCGAGTTTTGGCCTTTCTGAAATGTCAACAGGTCGATCGCTAACTTTAAGATTTTAGAAGGTTACTTGAGATATTGTACATGTATATATTTAAGAACCTTTTAATTTCTTTTAGCCTTTATGTGGGTTTACAGTGAACAGCGTTTTCTGAAAGATCTGCTATTTAAACTTTTTAAAATTATTCATTTGAAATTGCTTTCTAGGCTCTGTCCATATAAATAATCAAGTTTCATACTGTAATTAATGAAAATAACATTTTATAATAAATTTAAAATGATCTTACTAAAAATTATACAAGATTTTCCTACTATTTTCTTCAAAATTTCATTATTTTTCTCTATTTAGAATAAATTACTTTTTTTATTCTATTCAAATCCGAATTATCTTTTTTTTCTACACAACCGGTCAAAATTGTGCATCCATAGGTCTACTGTTTTTCGAATTAACATCGTAATAAATATAGACTGGTGTGCTATAGGTGAAAATCACGCGTACGCTGGGCGATTGATAGATTTTTTCATCACGTGGCCAGTGAACGCCCTTGGATCGCGTCATTTTCATTCTTCGTCTCATTTTAAAGCTGATGCTTACTTGTTTTTCACAAGATTTTTTGCAAGTGGGCGCACAGTTCTGAACGATAGTGTATAATAAATATTCTTTTCTTAAAATTATGTCAAATTTTTTTCAGATAGTCAGGAATAACAAATGTCAGGTTTTTTACCTACTTCCGGTTTCCCCATTTTCCCCTTAATTTGTAAGGATCTCTGAATACATCAAGAATCAAGAATTTGTACCCAATTTTTCCCCTTTTTACAAAGTTACGATTCATTTTTGTTAGAACCATAAACAAAAATTCAAAATACATTCGAAAGTAAGGCACTTTGAAAGAGATACTTTTTTTATGATACAATTTTCAAATGTTTAGTCAACGATTTATTTGCAAATTTGGTAGGTTCGAAAAACATAGTTGACACTAAAGAAATCGCTAATGATTCAATCGAACGGTAAATCAATTCTCTAGTTGCCGAAATGATCTAGAACAGGAGAAATATGGACTTACTATGCCTGACCTGTGCAATGAAAAACTTCAACACTATCGATATTTTCCTACTTAGTTATTCAATCCCCATCACTCCAGACAAACTAGACTGCTAAATACATATTTAATGAATAATAAATAGGGTTTAAAGAATTCCCTTCCAAGAACTCGACCACCATCGATTTCACAAAAAGTTCGCCTATAATCTTTAGAAGCCCAATGAAAAATGAACTATACCACGAAAAAATTTTTGGATACATAACATACTTTAGCTTTTTTCAAAAACAACTTTTTGCACAATTTTGATTTCTTAATGTTGTGTTTATAAATTTCCTCTTAATAAAATAAATTTAAAAGGAAGAAATGTAAAACATGAAAAGTGGACAATCATGGCCTTTGTGTGTGGCGGCAACTTTGACAGACCAGTAACGTGTCGAAGCTTTAGATGTTGCGTCGATGTAGAAAGGCTTGGCTGTCGTCAGTCTAGCACAGGACAAGCTTCCGTGCAGGTCGTAAGCGTTCTCTTTCGTCCGAGCTTTGACGAGCCCTTTTTTTTATTGTAAACGGACTTTATTTTTATTGTAAAACCACAACAAGTTTCGAAAATGTGTGCTAATTTTCCGACTCGGTCATCCCATATCGTCACCATCAATGGGAAAGTTGATCATTTATGATCAGTGTCCCAATTCGTGAAACATAAACATTATTGAAATTATTTCAACCTGTTCTCAGGATTACATTCCTTACGATTGTCACAGGAATACCGTAGTCTACTTGAATTTACGCAACGGTTATTTTTCTCGGAGAGCATTTATCATGAGGTCACTGTACGCAAAGCTGGAATGTTTATTCACCGGCTCGAGATCTCTATTAACAGGTCCATTTTCACCGGCCGAATCATACAAGCTCTACCAAACCTGATGCAAAGTTGCCAAATTGATTGGAAAAATGTAATCATATCTTTCTCAAAAGAAAAACACATCAAAAACTGATTTTGGAATGCGATAGAGAGATTTTATTTTGAATCTAAAAATGTGCAAATTGTAAAATGTATGAATACCTATATCGCGAAAACTTGTGATAGCTTCAGTTCGTTGTAACCGAAAGTGGAATACGTTATCTTTTGTATGACGCTCAAAGACGTATCAGTACAGTTCATATAGTATAGCCTGGGCTTAAGAAACGTGAATGTAACGATCAAGAGTGCAAGAAAACTATCGGTTCCAAAAGTGTAAGAGTGATTTTTTTACTTGGAGATCGAAGAAACGACTTTTTAATGAAAGTCCTCTACTATGCTAAGTTATGACTCCTTTTCTTCGAGAAGGTAAATAAACTCTCTATTATTGACTTAGCGATATAGACCGTATTGACAATGGTCATTGGTCTACCAAATAAACGTGCCAACCCCCTTCGATCAATGAAACTGACATTATGATCTTATTTTCACTTATGTGTGACACTTTTGTTTGACAGAACAAATTCCCTTAAAATGAAGGAAAAAAATGGGACAATTTGTGAGGAATTCTGTTAATTTTAATACGAAATTAAAGATCACTTAAAGATTACTTCTTTTTATATAAATAACTTTTATATAAATATATAATGTACAGTGTAGCCGTTGGACCGAGAAATCGGAAAGTTTTAGAGGCCGGGAAATAACAGTGAATTTATTTTTTAATCGGGAATTTTACAATTTTTTACATGTGTACATTTTCAATTAAAATAATTTTAAAATTCAATTTTAAAGACTTATACAGTTCAAAATTAAAAGCGTTTAAATTTGAAAATATTGGATAATACACGTTTTAAGTTGTTCAACTACAAATATAAATTAATTAATGATGTTTAAAACTGAGCTGTAGTACGAGTATTCAAACTAAAATCATAATTTATTTTATGAGAAGATTCTGAATCTTCGAAATTTAACAATTTACTTAAATGTTTCTAGCCTAAAGCCTTAGTAGTTAAAAAAATATTTAGAAAAATTTGTCTGTTCAACTAAAATTAGCCATTATAAATTAAATATTCAAAACTAAACTTTACAATTTTAATTTTTCTATTAAAAATATTTTAATTTTATAACTGAAAGTTTTAAATGTTGATATATAAATAATAATTGATGTACTATTAACGTGAAACCACTTAAAATTCAACTTAAAAGGATTTATGCATAGAAAATGTTCAAATTTCACAATTCTAATTTTAAAAGAAAGGGATGAAA
The DNA here is from genome assembly GCF_010883055.1 of Belonocnema kinseyi. Taxonomy (NCBI): domain Eukaryota; kingdom Metazoa; phylum Arthropoda; class Insecta; order Hymenoptera; family Cynipidae; genus Belonocnema; species Belonocnema kinseyi. The sequence continues at coordinate 66,012,468 of NC_046666.1, read as the reverse complement.
TTGCGGTTCTTTCTTTCTTTTTTTTTTGTATTGTAAGAGTTCATTTTTTTTTTTATTGAGTTAAATCCATCTGGTTTATACAGCCAGAAGTTTGTCACGAACAATCAATAAGATTTCAGTGGTTCACTCAGTAAACTTTTGTGCTTTAAGCTTTGCAACATTATTTTGTAAAAGCCACACTTTACGCACACAACAATAAATTATAGCCGGGCTCCAATATGATAGAAATATATTACGCCTAACTATGGGAAAGCCCGTCATATATCGCGTTGCTCAAAATTGAAACTCAAGTGGCCAGGGCCCTTCAAACTTTCAAGCGAAAAATCCTCTGCTTATTGCAGCCATTTTCTATACAGGCCCCGAATATTTTTAACACAAAAACCCATATAAACAATAAACTTCGTTGCCACCCGAGTAATGTAAGTAGACCAGACGCTCCTCGAAAAAGGGTTATTGGAGGGTGGGGGCGAGGGTGCTACCTGAAATTTGACTTCTGATTTTTGTAATGCTAGCATGTAGAACAAAAGTTTGAATATTGGTGACCACGGTTTCGGAAGCACTGTGTTTGTGAAAAATCGTCAAAGATAGCAAAACCAGGTAATTTATTCATTGCAAATAATATATGTGTCAGAGAAAAAGTTTAGCTAAAAAGAGTAGGTCTTTTAAATATCTACAAAATGACATATCGCGCATTAAGATTTGTTTATTTGTTTACTTAGAAAAAAAACAGTCCGAAAGTACCTTTTTTTAAATATGTAATTAATATTGCAATAATTAATTAACAAGTCTCGAAATTTCTGAAAATATGTCCCTTGCCACCCTTAAAAAGTGTGCAAAACTTCAGCCCGAAATGATAATTAATTTTCATAAAAACTTATTTGTTATTTATATATGTATTATTTTTCAACGGGATGTCTACAGATTTTTGGGGATCTCAATAAAAACTGGGTAATTGTCCTCTACAGGAGTTGTGCTATCAAACACTTAGCGGCAAAACGATGTTTCATTATTAAATTACATCAAAATGGCTTCGATATGTGCTATTTTTCTATATATTAAAAAAAAAATTGTACTCCAAGGAGGGGGGGGGGGGATTTTTGGTTTCTTCCAAAATCACTGCTACTTCAATTCTGAACCTACAAAGTTGAAATTTACAGCAAGTACAGAATGAGAGCTGTCCTATTTGCTTTTAAATTTCCAAGGAAATAATGCATTATTATTCTGTTGATTATGGGAGAAGGATTGACGCGGTCTGTGGCGGCGAAGTTGTGGAATCCGCTGTCGCGTACCTATGGTTATTAGACATTATTTGTAGAACTTTTTACATTTGGTTTCCTAAAGTAATATAAAGATATAAAGCTTTAAAAAGATAAGTCATATATCCCTATTATAAAAAGAAGATGAATGAGTCGAACTCGAAATTTATCGAAAATCATAACGCCTTTTCCTGATTGGCTTCTCATTTTTGTTTTAACGTAGACACAGTAAGCAGAAACTTTGAAAAACGACACAGTAGTGGTTTTGATGAAATTTCTTTATTTATTTGTACAAAATTGCCAATTAGTCACGTAATTGTTTATTAATAACATAATCATTAGATCGTTGTACATCTTTCTAATATTTTCATTATATTTGTACATATTTCTAGTAATAGCAAAATTAGGGAAGATAAATAAAATAGTTTTAAACAGAAGGTATTACAGATAATTTTTTCGAGAAGCGACTATCAGATTCGTAACTAGCATGGAAATCTAGTTCAAAATTTAAAAAAACATGTTCATACATCAATTTGTTGCTTATTTGAATTCCAGCGCGAGCTCCTGGCCATTTTTATACAATTTAATGTTTAAAAATCGTTTTGCCCGTGAGTGAACTTGATAGCACAACTCCTGCAGAGGACAATAACCCACTTTTTTTGAGGTTCTTTTGGCCAAATCTGTAGACATTCATTTGAAAAATAGTCAATTTTTAATAACAAATGAGTTTGTAAAATGATTTGATGAAACAAATCAATCCTTTCTTCGACCGTTGATATTTATTGATTTCAAATCGTAGATTTCAAATTCTTTATATCTTACGGTCCAATCG